>NW_007253307.1:407312-444812 GCF_000164805.1 Carlito syrichta
CACCTCAGCCTCCCAAAGGCGCAGGATTACAGGCTGAGCCACCGAGCCTGGCCTTTTTCTGCATTTTATTTATTCACTTTAGAGGTAGCTTTTGTCTTTCCTGTAAGTCAGGAATGAGTATGTCACCCCACACCTCCTCCCCAACCCTCCATGTGCTGCCTCCTGGGGACTGTCTTTTTTTCCATGTGACAGTGGAACTAATAACCCAGAGAGATGCCTTCTGTGTTCCCACACCTGCTGGATAGGATCCTCCTGGAATGCTTGTTAGGGACACAGATTATTAGTAAAAGCAATAATAATAATAATAATATGTTTTATCCTTTCAATTGGAAAACTTTCAAAGATAAAATAATCCTTTAAGTTTGCATAGTATTTTGCTATTTATTGTGTATCTATATCTCTATGTCTGTATCTATTTTTGAGTCAGGGCCTCATTCTGTGGCCCAGGCTGGAGAGCAGTGGCACAATCGAGGCTCACCGCAGCTTTGAACTCCTGGGCTCGGGCAATCCTCCTGCCTCAGCTTCCTGAGTAGCTGGGGGACTGCAGGTGCTCACCACCACACCTAGCTATGTTTTTAATTTGTTGTAGAGACGGAGTCTCACTATGTTGTCCACGCTGGTCTTGAACTCCTGGGCTCAAGCAATCCTCCCGCCTCGGGCTCCCAAAGTGCTGGATAACAGGCATGAGCTACTGAACCCAGCCTACACAATATATTTGAACTTTATCCCCTTTGATCCTTAAAACAACCTCAAGAGGCTGACAGTTAAATGTTAGGTATCTCTTCTGTCATGTAAGGAAGTATGAGTGACTTTGGGCCAATTGCCTGATGTCACAGAGCTAATAAACGGTGGGTATAATTTTTGAACCCAAGTCTTCCAGTTCCAAGTGTTTCCCAAATGTTGAGGCCCTGATGATTTGTCGTTAGAGATTGTTCCCACGAAATACTTAAGTTATATTGGCTCTAAACCTGACTTGTGAATTGTGAGAAATTAGCACCCCTTAGCATGTCCTCTAGAGAGTTCTGTGAGCCCCAGGGTGCTGTCCCCACTGGCCCAGGAGCGGTTCCTCCCAAGCCTGCGTTTTGACTGCCCCTGGTGCAACCGCACACCCCGCTCGGCTGCCAACGACCCTGGAGTGGTCTCTGCTCCGTTGTGTACATCTGCCCTCTGCCTGTGGCCTTCCTGGCCTACCTGGCCATCTTTGCTGCTTCATTTCCATGTAGGACCTGCCTCCCTTATTCTCCCCAAACATCTTGGGAACCAGGCAGTCACTTGCAGCCAAACTTCACTGAGGTGTTCCAAAAAAGGAAATACAGCCCAAAGAACAACTGATACCTTCAAAGAGATGCAGCTGCTTCTGAGCTTTCAGCTTTCAGTCTGGTCTCATCTTTGGTGTTTCCAGCCACATTGAGCTCTAAACCAACTGCAAATGTCTGGCCAGCCCCACGGTTCTGTGCACCGCCATGGGATCCCAAGAGGCCAGACCCACAGTGCCATAGACCGCCGTGGGAGCCAGAGAAACTGACCTGAACATGCAGGAGAAAAGGGATTTTCTCCCCTCCATTCCCCTCCCCAGTCAAAAGTTCAACTTTCGAATTTTCATTTCCTGACCTAGAGTCAGGCGAGTAGTTGCTAGTGGGAGTGGTCACTCTTTCCTGGGAAGTCCCTCCTCCCCCATCAGAACTTGCATTATGATATACCTAACCCTGAATTGTACCCCACATCTTTATAATAAATAAATAAATTTAATTAGGACAAAAGAAAGAACTTGCATTATGACCTTGAGTGGGAAAAATGAAGTGACTTTGAAAGTCATCACTCAACATTCCTGCGTTCTAGGGTACTCAGACTTAAATGACTGCATTGGAGATCCATCTGCTTCCTTTGCACAGTCTTTCCTTTAGTGGAAGGTCAAGTTCAAGTCTGCAGAGCCCTCCTGTTCCCACGGAAACTCACATCTAGTTCTCCAGTCTGCTGGAGAACACATACAACTCCCAAGAACAGGCTCTATCTTACAGACCTGGGGTAATGTAACTCCCTGCTGAGAAAGTAAAATCTCTTCCAAGAACATAACACATCTCTACTAAAAAAGCCAATTTGCAAAACAGGAAAAGCTTAACTCCTCAGTCTAAGAAAACTGTATTTGGCTAACTCTGCCCAGTCCAGGTTTTCTCTCCATTGCGCCACCAGGTCCAACTCTGCTTCACCCCCAGAAAATGGCTTTTTTCTGACAAAGGCACACAGAGGGACTGCTGCCCCAGGGAGGAGTGCCATATCCACCTCTTAGGAAGTGTTTCTTCTAGGGAGTAAACTCTGGGTGCTGCTTTTACCAATGACTAAACCCAGCGATGCTTCCAAAAACAGACACGGTTGTAGCCAGGGCAGGCTGTTTTGGCCAGTGTTAGGCAAGCCTAGTGCTCTGCCCATATTCCTGTGATTCTTATGCAGTGTAATGGAACTGAACCTCACCTCTGCTGGATGACTCAGACGCCGCAAACGCCCATGACGGCCCGGCTCGTCTCACACAATGACACCTCAGGGAAACTGGGCTGGGCAGGCTGGCTTGCCCTGGTGTTAAATGGCCCCAGACAACTCTCCTTGGAGTTCTGTCTGTAGTCCTGTAGGCGTCTAAGTCTGCTTTGTTATAACAGAAAGCCAAAACTAGGCGATTTATAAACAACGGAGACTGATTTCTTACAGTTCTGGAGGCTGGGAAGTCCCAGGCTGACAGCCTACATCTGGTGGGAGCCTTCCTGCTGGTCCTCCCATGGCGGATAGTGGAAAGGTGAGCGAGTGTACGTGAGAGGGAGAGAGTGGGGAAGGGACTGAGCTCCTCCTTTTAATCAGGAACCCACTCCTGCCATAAACCGTTCTCGCCATAAAGACTTTGATACATGCGTGAGGACAGAGCCCCAGGACTCAATCCACTCTTAGACGTTCCCATCTTGAAGATGGGTTTCCAATACACAAACATCGGGGGACACATTCAACCACAGCAGGAAGGTTTATATTTCTTACTTGTCTTTCGAGCTGTCACATCTGTCCTTCCTGCAGCTGTCAGTGAATCTGCTCCATGAGCATGATCTTCTCCTGTCATCCTTGTTGTGAGCTGAGAGTCTTGACATCTCAGCTTCATAGAACTGCTTCTAAATACAGAGTGTATACGTTTTGATCGAGGACCCTGGGGTCGTCCATCTGAGTAAAAACTATTGTATTTAGTGTCTTAATTGTTTCTTCTTTTTTCTGATATGTATTCATTTATCTGTTCACTAGACAAATATTTAAGCTTCAGTGTTAGACACCAGAGCAGCAGTTCTTTTTTATGAGGGGGTAGGGGTTTGAGTCGGAGTTTCACTCTGTCACCCAGTGCAGTGGTATGCTCACAGTCACCACAGCCTCAACCTGTTGGGCTCAGATGATCCTTTTGCCTCAGCCCTCCAAGTAGCTGGAATTACAGGTGCACCACTGCACTCAGCTAATTTTTTGATTTTTATTGTAGAGACAAGGTCTCACCAAGTTGCCCAATTTGGTCTTGAACCCCTGGGCTCAGGCAATCCTCTTGCCTCTGCCTCCCAAAGTGCTGGGATTATAGGCATGAGCCGCTGCACACAGCCCAGAACAGTGGTTCTTCACCTTGGCTGCGCACTGGAGTCATCTGAGGCGCTTTAAAGACTTGTTAATGCCAGACATTTGCTTCTGGAAGCTTCGGATGCAACTTGTTCTGGGTATGGCTTGGCATTGGGAATTTCAGAGGTTTCCCAGGTGATTCTAACGTGCAGACAGAGTTGAGAACTCCTGCTCTGAAGGCTAAATGACTTCCTCAGAGGTCTCTCAGTGCCCTGTGGGACCCCATTATCTCCCTTCTCTGTGGCATCTGCAGCCCTCTCCACCTCCAGATATCTTCAGGGATTTACCTTACCTATGCTTTTTGCTCCTTGGAATAGTCAGGTCTTTAAAGACGTTATTCTGGACTTTTCTTTTTTGGATAATGTACAGAACATATGATTAAAAAGATTAAATTCTAGGACCAGAGTCTGACATCATTGCAGATAATATACTTTCATTGGTCATTGACTTTCTTTCTTTCTTTTTTTTTTTTTGAGTAGAAGTCTCACTCTGTCATCCTTGGCTGGAATGTAGTGGCATGCTCATGGCCTCAATCTGCTGGGCTCAGGTCTTCTTTCCGCCTCAGCCTTTCAAGTAGCTGGAGCCACAGGTGTGTGCCACCATGCCTGGCTAATTTTTGATTTATTGTAGAGGTGAGGTCTTGCCAAATTGTCCGAGCTAGTCTCAAACCCCTGGGCTCAGGCAATCCTCTCGCCTCGGCCTTCCAAATTGCTGGGATTACAGGTGTGAGCCACCACAGCTGGCTGGTTATTGACTTTTTATAAAAAAATTAATGAATAGAGATAGGGTCTCACTGTGTTGCCCTGGCTGGTCTCAAACTTCTGGATTCAAGCAATGCTTCTGCCTCACCTTCTTAAAGTGCTGGATTGCAGACGTGAGCTCCTGTGCCTGGCTGGTCATCGACTTGTGATCAGTTTTTGAGATTTAAGAAATCTGAGCTGCTTCCTAGAACAGAATTTATCTTGATCTATAGAGGGCATAGTCTTTCTCAAACATCACTGTCTCCCTCCTTATCTTCTACACTTGAAACTCAGGATTTCTCTTCAGCATAGACAGCTGACGTAGAAACCCAAAGACAAGAGTTGTAGTTCATATTTTCCTGCATATTTACTGTGTGACCTCCGGTAAGTTGCTTTATCACTCTGAGTTCTGGATGCCTCATTTTCCGTGATAAATGTTATAAACTGAGTTTTACAATCAAGGAATTGTTGTGATCATTAATTGAGAAGGATTGCAAATGCATGCTTTAAAAATTCAACAGTATTATTATGACGTAACCTATCTACTGCAAATTGGCATTCTTCCTTCTTTTTCACAAGTTTAACTCTAGTTTAAGGTTTAAAAGCCATATGCAGAAATTATTGAAATTTAATTCTGAACTTCTTATAAAGCACAAATAGTATAGTATCTAAATTTTGGGTGGGATTTCTTTTGTATTAAATCTATTAGGAGTAGAAATGGGAAAGCTTGAAAGACACAAAGTTTGAGGGGTGCCATGTCCAACCTTCCGAATGAAAGACGAAGGTTTCCGGGAGCTTCTCAGAGGCTGGACATCCCTTCCCTCTTCCACCAGCTACCTGTAATGAAAGAAAAAAACCCAAAAACCCAGCAAGCAGGCACAGCCCTTCCCAAGGCTAAATCAGCCAGAGCAGTTTTGTCATGCAATTTGGGTTGATAGCCAGGCTCAGTGGCTCAGCCTGTAATCCCGAGCCTTTGGGAGGCTGAGGTGAGTGGATTGCCTGAGCCCGCGGGTCCGAGACCCACCTGGGCAGTGAGACCTCATCTCTACAATAAAATCAAAAAATTAACCGGGTGTGGTAGCGCGTCTGTAATTCCGGCTACTCGGAAGGCTGAGGCGGAAGGATCGCCGGAGCCCAGCAGGTCAAGGCTGCGGTGGCCGGGAGCGGCCACTGCACTCCAGTCTGGGCGACAGAGTGAGACTCCGACTCAAAAAAAAAAAAAAAAAAAAATTGGGGTTGATAATGACTCCAACACTGTTAGTTACATACTGTCCCCAAAGTTCTGTCTGTAGGAAGGACATAGTTCTCGCAGGCCTTGGGAGGGCTAGTGGCAGAGCTCAACTCTCACGGTGCCAGGGGACCAGTTCATTTCAGATGTCCGAGGCTGACAAAGAAATAAGAAAGAGAAAAGTGAACAGTCACTCACTTTGTGTCGAGACTGTCCCTTTTTCTTTTCTCCACTTCTCCATCCTCGGGGCTCAGGGCTTTTCCTCCACCCAGCAGAATGGGCAGGAGAGAGACGAGAGGTGACTTATGTGCACCCACAGGCAGCCTATGGATTTCCAGGACCCATCCGGGAGCTGGGGCGAGGAGGAGAGGGACAGACCAGGAAGAGGATGCCCTGGGACTGGAAGATTATCAAGGATGCCATCCAGTGTGGGGAGAAGAGAGATGGAAGTGACAAGAGGAAAGAGATGTCCCCGTGAGTGGACTGTGCACCCACGCAGGGACGCTGCTCTGATGTCCCTTCAAGGCAGCCTGCTCTAGGGAGGTAACTGGCAGGCAGCATCCTGCATCTTCTGATACGTTTCCTCCTCCCAGCTGCATCCCCAGGCCACTCCCAGCAGTGGCTCCTCCTTTTCCTTGGGGATCCCTGTCTTCCTGGCTGCCCTAAGACTCCTCCTCCCCAGTCCTCCTTCCTTCCCTCGCTCCTTCCTCAGGTGTCAGATGTCAGATCTGAGGCGTGCTCAGAAGCATCTGTGTCTTTTCCAGAGGAGTCCTCCAATACATCGCTTGCGTGTCGACTCCCGTCTTGGTATCTGCTTCTTAAAGACCCCAGACGGACACTGACCCTTCGGAACGCCAAAGAGGATATCTGTATGGGGTGCCCTGGTTTATGTTCAACATGTCCTTTCCCATCTTCCCATTCATAATCGTCCCTCTCCCACGGTGCAGAATAGAGAGATACCCCTCCTCCAACCAGAGTCCGAGTGTGCGCGTTGTGCCAGGGCTATTAAAGACATCCCCGATTCCAAACAAGAACAATTTGAAATACCGGCATTGGCCTTCTTTAATCACGATACTTACAAGCCCATGATTAGGCTGGTTTGACTTTTTTTTTTTTTTTTTTTGGTAAGGCACATAACCGTCATCGTCTGCAAAATGACTGGGTTGGACAAGATGAATATCAATTGTTTTCCTGTCAATTCCGTCAACTCTGATGAAAAGACTTAGTTTTTAAAAAAAAATGTTCATTTACTTTTGATTGAACTGGAGATTCTGCAAGCCAATGACTATACTCTTGATCAGATATCAGTGACATGCCTTGCTTTAACTTGTTTATTCTACTTTGCTTAATAAAGGGCTGTTTCCCCTTGCTACTTACATGCAGAAACTTACTCTAGGATTCAAGTCCTTCCACACCATTGCTTAATATTCATATAGTTAACACCTTTTCTGAGTGTTTTCAATACTATTTTTTCCTCGATTACATTACATGAAGTAGAAATATCAAATTTAAAAATTTCTATATTCGTTCTGATTTTTATCCCACTCAAACATTTGACTCTTTTTATTTTTATTTCTTTCAACACTGTTGCATGTATCTTAATAAAATGAGAGTTTAAAAAGTAAAAAAAAAAGAAAGAAAGAAAAAAGATACAAGCCCATGATTGCTTCAATCTTCTGGGTCTGAACGTGGCATAAAAAATGGCGTGTTCTGGCTCACGTTGTCATGTTGTTTCACACCTGTTAAAGACCAGGGTGGCAAAAATGACGCCAAGCTTCACTTAAACATCTCCTGGAGTGACAATCAGAAGGTTCCCTGCAGACCTCCAACTCCAAGGAACTCGACTGACGACAGACCCCAGTCACTGCCCTCTGAAATCCACTGGCACAGACGGGCACAATTCCATCACCACAGGCTGCTCTTGGCCAGCGACCTAGTGAGACCAGGAAACTGAGGCAGACCTGCTTTTGGGAGACATGGGACTCCTCTGACAGCCAGCTTTGGCTCGAGAGCTCCCTGGTGGCCTTGCCGAACTTTCTGAGACTGTAGGGCAGCCCAGGACTCTTCCACTCTCTCTTCTTCATGTGGCTTGTGACTCCCATTGTGGCTGGCAGGTGTCTCATCCTTCCTCCTCACCCCCATCACTCACCACCCCAATGCCATGTTCTCGCATCCTTGTTTTTCCTATAAAGTCCTTGCACGTGAAGTCTTTGCACATGTAAGCTCGTCCTGGCGCCTGCTTCTTGGAGAACCCAGCCTAACACACGTGGTTTCTTGCACCCTAACTCACTCCCTCCTGGCTCTTTGACTGTCTTCTTTCTTAGCGGAGTCCTGGGAGCACAGAGCAGGTGTCCTGACAGAGCTGAGCCTTACTTTACCCTGACACGCCATTCGTGGCGCTGTGTCTCAGACTGAGGAGGCAGAAATGCTAGGATGCCACCACGGGGGATGCGTGTCACCGGGATGATCTGGATTAAAAAATGAAACTGGGTTTCTTCTAACCGACAGTTAAGTTTGTTTGATAGTGAGGCCCGGCCCTGTCGTTTTGATTTTACTGCAGACGTTTTCTAGACGTGGAATGAGCTAAACTGGCGGTTCCAAGATTTGAGGAGGCGGGGTACAGGTCTCCACGTGTTTAAGCATGTAGTTTTAAAATTTCAGATTTCACAATGACATCGAAAAACAAGAACCGAAACCAGGTGTGGTGGCTCACGCCTGTCATCCCAGCACTTTGGGAGGCGGAGACAAGAGAATTGCTTGAGTCTGCAGGTTCGAGACCAACCTGGGCAACATGACGAGACCTCGCCTCTACAAGAAATCAAAAAATTAGCCAGGTGTGGTGACGCGCGCCTGTAGTCCCAGCTACTTGGAAGGTTGAGGTGGAAGGATCACCTGAACCTAGCAGGTTGAGGCTGCAGTGGCCGTGAGCATGCCACTGCACTCCAGGCTGGGTGACAGAGTGAGATTCTGACTCAAAAAAAAAAAAAAAGAAAAAGAAAAACAAGAAGTGAATTGAATAATATTTCAGATTTTCCAACCCTTTCTGAAGATATCAGGTATGAAAATGTGCTTCCTAAGTAACTGATGTAATTAAAAGTTGCTTGGCAAGTCTTGGTAAAGCTTTTTGGTATATTCCTAGAGACGAAGAGAAATGGGTGACTCTAATGATTAGTAACAGCTCTTTTTGCAAATCAAGTGCTTTCCAACTCTTTGCCTTGAGCCAAATTGAAGGAGTACTTAACTGAGCTGTTGACTGATAGATGGAAATTATGATTTTTGACACACACCTTCGAAGGAGCTTAAAGAATTGAGTGCTGCAGCTATAAGAGAAATCCTTCTGTTTTTATCTACATATTTACATAAACCAATGTTTACTAGCACTTGAATCTATAAAACGAAGAATAAAAATAAAATTGTTGCCATCTCTCATTCATTCCTATGTACATGAGTTCATTGGAAAACAACATCAACCTCAAATACTTTCACCTTAGCTCGAGAAATGCGTTTCAAATACAATTTCACTTTTCCTGCTTAATAATCATTTTCATAATTAGCAATTAATTTGTGATATCTTTATGTTGATTGATTTGTACTAATAATAGCATGAATGACGACTAAGAAGAAGCTTTTTAACACTATAGGCTTAAGGGCCCAAGAGAAACATCTCATTTATAAAATTTCAATTCTGCAGATATTTTTGTGGCGAGGTGTAAAACAGAATGATCTATAACAGGCACTGGAGTATAAAAATATATTACATTACAATAATACATTAGGAAAAGGCAGTGAAAATATGAGTTCAAGGGGAAAAGAAATAGTATAAAATTTTGACTGCTCTAAAGCAGCTTGTGTATGTGTTTTTAAATAGATAATGGATACCAAATCACTATGGTGTTTGGATATCATTGGATATGTTTAAATAACGAATTAAGAATAAGCTTCACTTTTAAATGTTCCTATTTCTAATATGATAAGAAGTCAGAAATAAGGTCCTTTGCAGCCATTTGAACATATTTAAGCTATGTTGTATGACATGGGTGGGGGAGTGTGGCTTGACATGGTTGACTGAGAGGAGGCGCAAAAGAAAAAGCCTGAAGACCAGCCAGCTTGGGGGTTTGTGACCTTGGCTGCACATTAAAATTACCTGGAGAGTTTTTTTTTGTTTTTTTTTGAGTCGGAGTCTTACTCCGTTGCCCAGGCTGGAGTGCAGCGGCACACTCACAGCCACCCTAGCATCGACCTGCTGGGCTCTGGCGATCCTTCCGCCTCAGCCTTCCAAGTAGCCAGAACTACAGACGCACACAATCACGCCTGGCTAATTTTTTAATTTATTGTAGAGACGAGGTCTCACCAAGTTGCCCGGGCTGGGCTCGAACCTGGGGGCTCAGGCAATCCACTTGCCTCGGCCTCCTAAAGTGCTGGGATTACAGGCTGAGTGTTTTGTTTTTTTTTTTAAATATCGATGTCTGGGCCCTACTCCAGACCAAATAAACTAGTCTCTGGAGCTGGGACCCAGGCACTGTGGTTATTTTTAGACACCCAGGTATTCTGTTGTTAGAGACAGGGTCTTGCTCTGTTACCCAGGCTGGAGTGCAGTGATGTGATCATAGCTCACTGCAGCCTTGAACTCTAAGTGATCATCCTGCCTCAGCTTCCTGGGTAGCTGGGACTACAGGTGTGCACTACCACACCCAGCTAATTTATATATTTACACATTTATGTATGTATTTATCATTGTTGTAGAGATGGGGTCTTGCTATGTTGCCCAGGTGAACACTCCTGTATTTTTAATGTGTCTAGGCCTGAGAATCCCTGGGGCCTAGAAGAATGAGGACCCCTTAGGAGTGGCTGAGAGTTTTCTTGATCTTACAGTAGGGGCAGTCTGGGGCTCTGAGAACCTGGGGCAATAACAATGAGAATCCCCAAACTTCCCGATTCTTCTCTTGATTGTACTTCATGGTGAAGGAGACCCGAGGAGTCCTCCCCTCTGTTCTAAAGCTGCGCCATGACACAGCCATTCCACCGTTCACAGTCCTCAGGGTCCAAAACGCCCCTTATGGGTGGCGTCTGCCACTCCTGGCGCTGGGACTACCCTTTCTCACACTCGAGGTCAAACACCCCTTCACTAGGCCTCCTGTGGAATGCTGGGCTGATGTCTGGCCCAGAAGGCCAGAAGAGAGGAGCAACTGGAGACCGGAACATAGCGGTTGCTCCCAACTCCCTTAAAACACATGGAAGCACCACATCAAGGGATCATGGTCACCCAGACACTGATTATTCTGATTCTGACCCACCCTAGGCCCTTGGGGACGCTTTAACTTGGCGATGCCTCATGCCAGAGAAACAAAGGCACCCACATCGCATGGACTTCTGGTGCATGCCAGGCAGGTGGAGGCAGAAATGTAACCCACAGAAAACTAGGGCTCCAGCGGGGGCTCCTTCCTGGCTGGCCATGTGACTCTGGGGCTCTGTCAGTCACATAGATGGGTTGAACAAAGTGAGGACAAACTTGCATTCCAGCCCCATGATTCTATCTCAGTGATCTCCTGACGTTGTGAAGCATTTGTCAGTGACTCAAGCCCATTGTCAACCTACAGGGCACATTTTCGAGGTCTGTCTGGACTGTTTGTATGAACTATGTGTTCTAACAGAAGTGTTGACTTAACATGATCACGGGCAGATATCCAGGGGACTCCAGTCCACCCTTTCCTGGTTTACAGGTTGGGTTCACAAAGCCTCACACGTCATTCTCCAGTGTTGCCTGCCATCGGTATCCAACATCAATCACTGGCGTTGACTGGCCACACCTAATTCTGAGAACAGGCCAAATGAGAAAGGTATGTCATGTCTCTCACACACACACGATGTCTCTGTTTATGTTCCATACCTAATGTGTTAGTTTCCTGTGCCTGCCGTGACAAAGCACCACAGACTGGGTGAGATAAAACAACAGACATTAATTTTTTTTGCAATTCTAGAAGCCAGAGATCTGAAATCAATATGACTGGGCCAACATCAAGGTGTTGGAGGTTCTAGGGAAGAATGAGTTTTTGTCTCTTCCCCTCATATCATTCCAATCTTGAGCTTCATTTTCATACCACCCCCTTCTCTCTTTCACAGTCTCATCCTCTCTCTCTCTCTCTTGCTGTAAAATCTCCTTCTGGGCCGGGCTTCGTGGCTCAGCCTGTAGTTCCAGCACTTTGGAAGGCCGAGGCGAGAGGATTGCCTGAGCCCATGGGTTCGAGACCCGCCTGGGCAACTTGGTGAGACCTCATCTCTACAATAAATCAAAAAGAATTAGCCAGGTGTAGTAGTGCACGCCTGTAGTTCCGGCTCCTCGGAAGGCTGAAGCGGAAGGATCGCCGGAGTCCAGCAGGTCGAGGTTGTGGTGGCTGGGAGCATGCCACTGCACACCAGCTTGGATGACAGAGTAAGATTCTAACTCAAAAAAATCTCCTTCTGCCTCCTCTTTTAAAGATTAGTGCAATTGCATCTAAGGCCCAGATAATCCAGGATAATCTCCCCATCTCAGGAACTTTAATGTAATCTCATCTGCAAACACCCTTTTTCCAAATAATGTTGCCATTTACAGATTTCAGAGATTAGGGCCTCATATTGTTGGAAGCCATCATTTAGACTACCACACCTGGCCAGGTGAGATTAGCTTGGTTGTAATGAGCTGTCCATCGTGACTGAAACGTGTTCACTGTGTGGTCTTGGTCACAGTTTTCCCTTGTGGGTTTGGCCTCTGAGTTTCTAAATGTGTAGAGCTACCTCCAACTCCCGACAATACTCAGTGTGGTAGGCCCTCAAACTCTAGGTATCTGCCTGAGATAGAAATCGGGAGAAAGTGTTTCAGACACTTGTTACCAGCAGGCAGTGTGGATGGAGGAACAGGAAGATAGCTTTCAGAACTCGGCCTGGGAAGGACTGCTGGGGGTCCAGGGGGAGCCAGGGAGATGCATTCATCTACTACTGCTCTCTGCAGGTGTGTCGTTTGTGGTAAGGGGGTCCTCGAATCCTAGGTGTCCTCTAGGGGGCTCTATACAGTGAAAGAACAATTTCTAGGCCGCAGGACAACTCTTCTAGGGCCCAACTGGGTGAGACAATCGAACCCTACCTCCTAATCGGGCTCCCTGAATGGTGGCAGTGAGGGAAGCAAGGAAAGAAGAGAGCAGCAGAGGGGAATATGAGCTCAGGTTCCGCCCTGGGGGCTGCTGGACAGGAAAGCCAAATAACGAGAGGACAGGGATGCAGAATCTTGGTGGAGACCTTCCTCCACAGGGGGTTTTCCAAGGATACGTGGGGCTGAGGTGCACTGAGTCACTGTGAAGGGATCTTTCAGGAGAGCCACAGACATGGGTTGCTAATTTTAAGACACCTCTGCGAATCTCCTGGGCATAGTAAGCCCTGCTCAATATTTGTTAATGTGTTGGTGTTGTCACTGGAGAGAGAAGGTTTGAGCCATGCCACACCTTTGTTAGTTTTGGGTAAATGATGGATTCTTGTTATTCTGTCTCTAATTCGAATTTGGACGGTTTCACTTTGCATTTGGATGTGCACTGAACTCTTTAGAACCAATCCTACCAACACTATGGAAAAAGCGTTTTCTTTGGGTTTAAACAGCATCAATTCTATCCATTTGTAGTGTTTAGTTCATTCTGAATCAATCAAATAATTCAAATAAATGACTTAATGTTTTTCTTCTTTACTGATCTTTTCACCTGTTTATTTTTCAACCTTTCTGAGCCATTCTGTATTTTCTTAGTGTCCAGTCCTTGACACACTCTCTCTCTCTCTCTCTTTCTCTCTGTCACACACACACACACACACACACATACACACACACACGCACAATGTGCTACCTCTCATAATTTGATCCCAGCTGCAATATGACTAAGAGGCAATTACAGTTTCTTCTTGAGAGTCATTGGAACATTAAATATGAAGAGTTCTCTGATTGGATGCACGTGTTTGGGTGATGATTTCAAACAGGTTGGAGCTGGAATAAACATCAACCTCCTACAGTTCTTCGGGAACAGAACCAATCCTGGCCCTGACCGAGAAGGTGGAGAGTCAAGTTCCTGTCTCTGCCACCAACTTCCTAGGCGACATCCCCACGCAGCGACTTGCCCCAAGCTGTTCGCCTACCTGGAGCCTGGAGCCGGTCTGCCTGCCAGACGTTCTCACCTAAGCCTCAGGCCCAGCTTTCCCTAGGGGTGCCTTTTTGTATCCTGAGTATAGTTTAGATTCTTCTGTTACCCTTCCCCAGATCCTGCTCACCCATTGCCTCATCTTTCTGTCTATCATCTATCTATCTATCTTATCTATCTATCTATCTTCTATCTGTCTATCTATCTTCTATCTATCCATCCTATCACCTATCTCTCTCTGTTGATTATTTATCTATCAATGTATCTATCTATCATCTGTCTATCTAATCTATCCATCCATCCATCCATCCATCCATCCATCCATCCATCCTATCATCCATCTCTCTCTATCAATTATATGTCTTTCTTTCTTTCTTTCTTTCTTTCTTTCTTTCTTTCTTTCTTTCTTTCTTTCTTTCTTTCTTTCTTTCTTTCTTTCTTTCTTTCAACTATCTACATGTATTTGAGTACCTAACATGTGCCAGGCAATGTGCTAGGTTCTGGGCATGTGGTGTAGAAAAGACTGCCTGTCCCCATAGAGCTCCTGTTAGGGGTTGGGGAGGGGCTGGGGAGACAGACCTCCCACAGCCCTGCACACAGTCAGGACAGTCTCGCCATGGGAAGCACACCAAAGGGAAAGAAAGGAGTGGGATGGGAGAGTTCGCCAAGGGGCACCACGGGGGACTCAGATCTCGGGTCCCAGCTGAAGAGGTGAGAGCCCTGTGACTGTACCTGTCCAGGTGCCTGATCCAGGTCTCTGGCTCTGAATCTTTTGAGTTCTGACTCTAAAGCTTGCGTTCGATACGACGTGCTGAGGCCGACTGAGTGCCCGGCTGTGCTGTGGCTCTTTCTCCAAACCCTGCCCCTTGTCAATCCCGGACTCTGTCTACTCTGTGGTGGGCATGGGTCTTGGCCTGTAGAGGGGTGTTTTGGCCTTGCGGTAGAAGCAGGCACTTCGGGGATTTGGGGAGATTCTTTAATAGGGATCAGTATTATGTACAACACAGCTGATTACTAAGTGCAGACTATGAAGGGTGACCAAAGCATCAACTACGAAGCAGGAACAGGATTCTAAGAAAAGAAAAGAATCTGAGTGTGGGCATAAATTGTGATGGGCTTCCAGCTCCTCCTTCAATGCATATTAAAATGATGGTGTCCGGTGGCCATGTCTATATTATAGACTGTGCCCCTGACCACAGGTAACCGAACTGCGCTAGTAGAGCCAGAGTAAACAACTGATTACATGGGGCGAGAATGCTCGGTCTGCAAGCCACAGTTGATGAGGCCAGAGGGAGCACCCATTCCCAAGGTAACCCAATCCCAGTGTTTCTCCAGGGATTTCCAGATTGGAGCTAAGGAGAGGCTCCAGCAACCAGCTCCCAGTCGTGTGGAAAAAGCCAGTGTGATGTAGGAGACAGCAGGAAAGAACAAAGTTGCTGTGAAGAAAGAAGCATAGATAGAATTGAGAGAGAGAGAGAGAGAGAGAGAGAGAGAGAGAGAGAGAGAGATTGGTCAAATATTCCCGATGTTGACCTTAATTATGTCATTATAATGTTAATCCAACATTTTAGCAAATATTTCTTAAGCATCTGTTAAGTATCGAGAACATAACCCTGTTCTAGGAACCAGAGAGAAGACAATTAACAGAAAAGACAAAAATCTCTATCCCCTCAGCCAACTAGTTTGCTAGGGCTGCTGTAACAAAGTGCCAAAGATTGGGTGACTTAAGCAGCAAAATTCTATTGTCTCACAGTTCTAAAGGTTAGAAGTCTGAGATCAAAGTGTCAGCAGCATTGGCTCCTTCTGAGGGCCGTGAGGGAAGGATTTGTTCCAGATCTCTCTCCTTGGCTTATAGATGGGCATCTTCTCCCTTTATCTTCATATCATCTTCCGTCTGCCTGTGTCTGTGTTCACATTTTCTCCCTTTTTTTAAAAGTAATTTTTATTTCAGTAGCTTTAGGAGTGCACGTGGTTTTTGGTTATATGGATGCATTGCATAGTGGTGAAGAAGTCTGAGCTTTAAGTGTATTTGTCACCACCACTAGTGCACATTGGACCCCACAGGTGAGTTTTCAGCCCTCCCTCCCCTTCTGCGTTCCCCTTTTTGAGTCTCCTATGTCCATTTATACCATCCTAAATGCCTTTGCAGACCCATAGCTAAGATCCAACTTGTAAACGAGAACATTTGGTATCTGGTTTTCCATTCCCGCATTACTCTACTTAGGATAACGGTCTCCAGCTCCATCCAAACATCCAAGTTGTTGCAAAGGATATTATTTTGGTCTTTTTTTGGGGGGGAGGGGTTTGAGTTGGAGTCTCACTCTTTGTTGCCCAGACTGGAGTGCAGTGGCATGCTCACAGCCACCGTAGCCTCGACCTGTTGGGCTCCGGCGGTCCTTCCGCCTCAGCCTTCCAAAATAGCTGGAACTACAGATGCACGCCACCACGCCTGGCTAGTTTTTGGTGATTTTTGTAGAGACAAGTTGCCCAGGCTGGTTTCAAACTCCCAGGCTCAGGCAATCCTCTCGCCCCGGCCTCCCAAAGTGCTGGGATTACAGGCTGAGCCACCACACCCAGTCTATTTTGATCTTTTTATGGCTGAATAGCATTCCATTATTTTCCATAATATTGTATTTCTGTGGTATCCATTGTAATGACGGTTTTCATTTCTGATTGAGTTAATTTGCATCTTCTCTCTTTTCTTAATTAATCTAGCTATTTGTTCACCTTTTAAGAGAACCAACTTTTTGTTTTATTGATTCTTTTTTTTTTTTTTGAGTTGGAGTCTCACTCTGTCACCCAGACTGGAGTGTAGTGGCATGCTCATGGCCACCACAGCCTCGACCTGCTGGGCTCAGGCGATCCTTCCGCCTCAGTCTTCCAAGTAGCTGGAACTACAGGCATGTGCCACTATGCCCAGCTAATTTTTTGATTTATTGTAGAGATGAGGTCTTGCCAAATTGTCCAGGCAATCCTCTCACCTCGACCTCCCAAAGTGCTGGGATTATAGGCGTGAGTTCCTGTACCCAGCCTTACTGATTCTTTGTAATTTTTTTTTTTGAGTTGGAGTCTCACTCTGTCGCCCAGACTGGAGTGCAGTGGCCGCTCCCGGCCACCGCAGCCTCGACCCGCTGGGCTCCGGCGATCCTTCCGCCTCAGCCTTCCAATAACTGGAACTACAGTCGCGTGCTACCACACCCGGCTAATTTTTGCTTTATGGTAGAGATGAGGTCTCGCCCAGTTGCTCAGGCGGGTCTCGAACCCGCAGGCTCAGGCAATCCACTCACCTCAGCCTCCCAAAGGCGCGGGATGACAGGCTGAGCCACCGAGCCCGGCTTGTAATTTTTTTTTTTACCTTAATTTTGTTTAGTTCTGCTCTGATCTTTTTGTTTTTGTTTTCTTTTTTTCTACCAACTTTGCATTTGGTTTTTCCCACTTTTCTAATCTCTTGAGGTGTGATGCTGGGTTATCAGTATGTGCTCTTTCTGTCTTTCTGATGTACACCTTAAGCGCCATAAATTTTCCCAGAGATTTTGCTGGCTTGTGTCACTGTTGTCATCCATTTTGAGAAATTTTAAAACTTCGATTCTGATTTCACTGTTAACCTATAGATTTTTCATGTATTCATTTGGTTTTGATAGTTCCTTTTGGAGTTGATAACTAGTTTTATTCCACTGTGGTCTGAGAAGGTACTTGATATGATTTCATTTTTTTTAGCGTATTGAGACATGTTTTGTATCATATGGTCAATCTTGAAATGTGTTCCATGTGTTGATGAGAAGTATGCATATTTTGCACTTTGGGGGAAGAATGTTCTTAGATATCTATTAGGTACATTGGTTCTAGAGACCAGTTTAGGTCCTCCAATGTTTCTTTGTTGACTTTCTGGCCTTGGTTACCTGTCAACTGCTGTCAGCAGAGTGTTGAAGCCCACTCCTATTATTGTATTGCTGTCTATCTCTTTTCTTAGTTCTAACAGAGTTTGTTTTATAAAGCTGGGAGCTTGGATGTTAGGTACATATATATTTATGATGACCTTCTTTGTCTTTTTTCACTGCTGTTAATTTAAAGTCTGTATTATCTGATATCAGAGTAGCTACTCTTGCTTGCTTTTGCTTCCCTTCGTGTGGAATAATTTTTCCACCCCTTTACCTTGAGTCTACGGGAGTCTTTGTGAGTTAAGTGGGTCTCTCGAAGGCAGTAGATTTTTGGATTTTGTGTTTTTAAACCCATTCTGCCAATCTATATTTTTAAAGGGGGCATTTAGACGATTTATGTTCAAAGTTAATAATGACACGTGAGGTACTATTTCAGTCATCATGTTGATTGTTGTCTGGTTGCTTCATTTTCTCCATTGTGTTGGTGTTTTATAAGCCCGATTAACTTATAATTTCCAGAGCTTTTCTACTGATGTATTTTTCCTTTTGTTTCAATATTTAGAGGTTATTTGAGCTTTTCTTGTAGAATTGATCTAGTGGTGCAAATTCCCTCAGTGCTTGCTTGTCTGAAAAGGATTTCATTTCTCCTTCACTCATGAAACTTAGTTTTGTGGAATACAAAATTCTTGGCTTGCCAGGCATGGTGGCTCACCTGTAATCTCAGCACTTTGGGAAGTTGAAGTGAGAGGATTGCTTGAGCCCAGTAGTCTGAGACCAGCCTAGGCAACATAGCTAAGTCTTGTCTCTACAAAAAAAAAACATTAGCCAGGTGTGGTGGTGCCTGCCTATAATTCCAGCTACTCAGGAGGCTTAGGCAGAAGGATTGCCAGAGCCCAGGAGGTCAAGGCTGTGGTGGGTTGTGATTCCATTCCAACCTGGACAACAGAGTGAGACCCCAACTCAGAAGAATTAGAAGAGGAAGAGGAAAAGGAGGTGGAGGAGGAAGAGGAGAAGAAGGAGGGGAAAGAGGAAGAGGAGTAGGAAGAAGAAGAGGAAGAAGATGAAGAGAAAATTATTCTTGGCCAATAGTTATTCTGTTTGAAGAGAGTAACATAGGATCCTAATGTCTTCTGTCTTGTAAGGTTTCTCTGAGAAATCTGATGTTAGTCTGATAGGTTTGCCTTTATGTTATTTTGTACTTTTTTCTCATTGCTTTTAGAATTCTGTCCTTGATATTCACAAGGCATATAACTTAATGACTATATGCCTTGGAGATGGCCTTCTTGCAATGAATCTTCCAGGAGTTCTTTGGACTTCTTGTATCTGGACGTTTAAATCTCTGACCAGGAAAGCTTTCCTCAATTATTCTCTCAAACTGGTTTTTGAAACTTGTTGCTTTTTCTTCCTCCTCCAGAATACCTAGGATTCCTATGTTTGAATTTTTTACATAATCCTATATTTTCTGGAGACTTTGTTCAGTTTTTCTTTCTTTTTTTCTCATTGGGTCAATTCAATAGCCTTGTCTTCAAATTCTGAAATCCTTTCTTCTACTTGGTCCAATCTATTGTTAAAACTTTCCACTGCATTTTGTACTTCCCCAAATGAGTCTTTTATTTCCAGAAGTTCCGATTTTTAAAAAGTATCTATTTCTTTTTTTTTCTTTTTTTTAAGTTGGAGTCTCACTCTGTCACCCAGACTGGAGTGCAGTGGCCGCTTCTGGCCACTGCAGCCTCGACCTGCTGGGCTCTGGCGATCCTTCCGCCTCAGCCTTCCAAGTAGCTGGAACTACAGGAACGCGCTACCACGCCTGGCTAATTTTTTGATTTATTGTAGAAATGAGGTCTCGCCAAGTTGCCCGGGCGGGTCTCGAACCCGTGGGCTCAGGCAATCTACTTACCTCGGCCTCCCAAAGCGTGGGATTACAGGCTGAGCAACCGAGCCCAGCTAAAAGTATCTATTTCTTTGGAAAAAAATTTCACTCATGTTCTGAATAGGGTTTTGTTTTTGGTTTTTAACTTAAAAATTTTTAACATAAAAATGTTTTTTTAACATAAAAAATTTTTAGCAAAAACTTTTCATGCACCAATTTTACAATTAAGTTGTTGAGTTCTTTATCTGGAATTGTGAGATTTCATTTTGGTTAGTACCCGTTGCTGGAGAGTTAGTTTTTACAGGGAGTTGAAAAACTGTGTTTTTTTCATATTGCTAGGATTATTTTTCTGGTTCCTCTTCTATATTTTCTTATTATTGCTAAATTTATTTTTGGTTCGATTTTTTTTTTACTTTATTTCCCTTAGGAGTGTGTCTTTAATATGTATAGTTTATGCTCATTCAGCTTCAGTTCTGGGTACTTTAGTAGCAAAAGTTCGTATGAGTCCTTTGTTAGAGAATCTTTGCATATTGGCTTTCTCAGATGTTGCCTGTAGTAGCAATAATTGGTTACATCTGTAGGTTCATTGTCTCCTGTGGGTCCAGAATGCCAGAGGACTCAAGCAGTGTATCTCATTCTCTAGTAGTGTGGTGTGTCCCGTTCTTTTCCAGTATTTTTTCTTGAGATTGAACTGTTCAGTCTTGAGGCTGTAAGAAGGTACTCATGAGTGAGAACTGGTTGTAGCTGAAGCAGGTGGTTATTTGCTGTACCCCTATGGTGAGCTAAAGTGTCAGACCCAACAGAGGTGTTTGGGGAGCTCCCAGTGAAATGCACCAAGGTCTTCACCAGGGATCAGAATGCAGCCACTTCAACTGTACTACTAGACCCGCAAGAATTGGCCCACCTTCTCATTATGCCCCATCCTCTTGTTCTGGATTTTCAGATCAGGTGAGCACCTCTATCCATCTGTAGGTGCACTGACATTTTGTGGAGAGAGGGAGTGGGATTCCACCCCTTGAGCAAGCCTGCGTCTGCAGGGCCCACCTCCCATGGGTTGCAGTTACCCCAAAATGCTGCAGAAGGATTCCAACAGGTGTGCTTGCAAAGAGCTCCTGTGAGAGAAGAAAATATCTGCACTGGTGGGCAAGTGTTGGAGAAATAAGTCCTCTTCTCCAAGACCTTTCATGGACCCCAGGGCTACTTAACGGCTGGGGCAGACCCGCCATCTTCCCCCACTGAGCCTAGCACTGAGTCTGCAGCTCTGCTGAATAGAACTTTCCTCGGGCGTGGAGTTCTGGGACACAGAGAAGCCTGCATTCTGACTTTTTTTTTTAGGTGCTACATGGATGTGGTACACTCCCCTTCCCCCTGGGAGTGGTAATCCATGAGGGCCTGACTGCTGTGTGTCCTGCTGCTCTTCTGGGTCCAGCTGCCCCATGAGGCTGCCATGAGTCAGGCTGGTGCTGAGGAATCTGCCAGGGATCTGGTGATGTGAAGGTGCAAGGATTGAATTCTTAGGACGATTAGTCACTGACATCTCTGGAGGGCTGCCAGAGTCCAGCTCCAGCCGGGTTCAGGGTACCCCAAAGGTGGAGGCGGCATAGGCAATTGGGGGGAAGAAGAAAGAGAGAAAGAGAGAGAGAGAGGAAGAAAGAGACTGGATCTCTGTCTAGTGCAGAAGCCGTTTATTGGGAATTACAGTGGGTCTTTTATACACAGTCAGGTGTGTGAGGGGCGTTCCCCACCCACCAGATGTTCTTTCAGGTATAATCCCATAACAGATGTTAAACCTAATCCATGAAACCTTAATCCATGACTGCCTTTAAACCCTTTTCGTACTGCCTATAAACCCTTTTCATATTGCCTATAAACCCTTTTCGTACTAATACCAAGTTAAACAATTCTATAGAGACTTAAGTACTTACTTTACAAACTGAAGTGGCCCATCCCAGAATGTTTGGAATGTGGCCCAGTCCAAAGTTCACAGTGGGCTACCTGCAAGTAACCCAGCCGCATTCTTTCAACAAAATGGCTGTCTTCTAAAACTATATTCTACAATTTAACCTTATTCAAATTCAATAAATCCTAAGATCATGACCCAGAAGCCTGTGACCAATACTAAGGCTCTTAGATGTGACCCGAGTTTGAATTGTAAGTTGTGTGAAAGCCAAAACTGCAGTTTGTGGAAGAATAGGAGCAATGAACTTCTAAAGTTAGCTTGTGTTCGTCCTGGTCTCAGGGTTTTTATGTTTTGAGCTCACAGGAGCTTAATCTGGTTAGTGCTGAGTAGAAAGGGGGAGGAAATGGGGTCAATAGCTCCTGAACACATCCTAGAGGTCTCAGGGTCAATGGCCCTTCCTGATCCCTAATGCTCAGTGGGCCTCCGTGGCCAGCTCCCAACAGAGGGCTCTCTGGAGAAGTGCTCCAATGCCTCAGACTGTGAACTAGTCTGCAAGATGTGCGGTGGTGACACAGGCTTTGCCCTTAGCTCCTGGGAGTGGGAGGATGATGTTGGGTCGCACTGGACCAGGTTGACCAGTCCTCTGGTTTCCCAATGTCAGGTACAAACACTAGCTCTCATGGGATTGGCAGGGGATGGTGTGAACTCTGCTGAGTTCCCTTGATTGTGTGATGCCCAAAAATTAAGTTCATGGACTCCTCCTAGAAAACATGCTACAGGCCTGGTGTGGTGGCCTATAATCCCAGTACTTTGGGAGGTTGAGGTGAGAGTATTGCCTGAGCCCACGAGTTTGAGACCAGCCTGGGCAACTTGGCTAGACCTCATCTCTACAATAAATCAAATAATTAGCCGGGCATGGTGGCGTGTGCCTGTAGTTCCAACTACTTGAAAGACTGAGGCAGAAGGATCACCTAAGTCCAGCAGGTCAAGGCTGCGGTGGCTGGGAGCATGCCACTGCCCTCTATCCTGGGCAACAGAGTGAAACTCCAATGCCAAAAATAAATAAAAAAGAAAGTGTTACATACCTCATTGCTGAATATCACTATAGTCACCTTCCAAGTACTCCCCTTGGGAAGCTATGCACAGATGCTAGCACCTAATCCACCTGTCAGCAAATTCGGAACTCTTTTTCTGGAATGGCCGTCAGAGCTGTTGTCATGTTACCCTTGGTGTCCTGAATGTCATCAAACATCTTCCCTTTGAGATTTCCTTTATCTTCTGGTGAAGAAAAAAGTCTTTGGTGGGCCAGATCAGATGAGTAGGGAGTGTTCCAATATCCTTCTTTGTCCAGTGCTGCCAACATAAACACATGGTGGAAAATTTGCAAACTTAATTGTCAAAACTCAAACACATCACAATGACTGCTCTGATGGCCATTCCAGGAAAAGAATTCCCAAACTGCTTTGATGGGTGAACTAGGCACTGGTGTTGGTGAATAGTTTCCCATGGGGAGGACTTCGAAGGTGTCCATGGTGATATTTGGCAGCATGTAGCACTTTTTCTAGGATGGCTGGCAAATCTAATTGTCAGACCTCGTATATAACTTGAGTGAGGTCGCTTTCTCAATTGGCAACTGGCAGTGCTGTGCTGGGTACGTGCACACAAAGTCACCTGAGTGGCTGGGCTGGTGTGGAGTTAGCTGAGATCTGGAACAGACCTTCCCAAACACTGTGTTATTGTGTCAAATGATGTAAAGGGCGGTGCCAATTGACCTCCGGCCAGGAGGTGGCTCTCGCAGGGGTACAGCAGCTGCAGTGGGAACTGTGGGCTCTATGTTGTCCCAAGGAAGTACACAGATAACCCAGTCGATGGGTGGACTATGCTACTCTCAGAATTCCCTGCCTGTGTTGGGCGTTTGAGGTTGGGGCGGGGGAGAAGCCAATTGGGGAGGGTGTCAGATAGGTCTGTGCTCCAGCTCCCCACCTGTGTGTGCAAGTGGTGACCCCAGTGGGGAATCATGAGGGAGCCCCCTGTCCACAGGAGTCATGTTGCAGGCATTAGCAAAACCTCCTCTGCTGAACAAAATAGTTTCCACAGAGAGAAAGGGGTTGCCAGCAACAGCGAGTCCACCCAGCTCCTGCGCCCTTGACACAGGGAATCCGTGCTCGGAGTAAATCTGCAGCTAGCCACAAGTCCTCCCTCTACAGCTTGTCCCGGCCAAAAACTGCCAGCAGAGGTGGAATTTGCCCTTAGGGCAAATGGAAACATTCAGTTTTCCCATTCCTTCCCTGGCCTGGCAGCTGGTGGCAGGACACAGCCCACTGGGGCTGAGCTCTCGGGATGGCAAGGCTGGCTTGATTGCCTACAAAGCTTCGTGTGGGTTCCAGCAGTGTGCCACCCATTGGGCAGTATTCAGGAAGTTTCCCATGTGAGACTGGGTTCCCACAAGGCTCAAAGGACCTTTGAAATCTGTGGAAGGAGCACCCCATTTTACCCTTTCCCAGCATCCAGAGGCCGCTTGTGGTCCATGCAGTGACCCAGAGGAGGCTGCTTGGTTCCCACCTAGTCTGCTTGATTTCTCTCCCCTTTGCCCACAATGGGTCCTGCTGCTTCTCTAGTAGGTTCTGGGGTGTGCTCTTGGTTTTATCCTGCTCTGAATGACTGAAGCTCTCTCCCTATTTTGGCTCTTCTCCGTGAGAGAGTCACATGCATACCAACTGCTTTTAGTGTGCCTTCTTCAACGTTCTTTCCACATTTTCTCTTCTTTTTTTTGATTTATGGTAGAGACAAGGTATTGCCAAGTTACCCGGGCTGGTCTCAAACCCACAGGCTCAGGCAATACATGTGCCTTGGCCTCCCAAAGTGCTGGGATGACAGGCCGAGCCACCAAGCCCAACCTACATTTTCTCTTCTTATGAGGGCACTAGCCATATTGGATGAGCACCCCCTCCAATGATCTCATGTTATTTATTTATTTTTTATTTTTTTGAGTTGGAGTCTTACTCTGTCGCCCAGGCTAGAGTGCAGTGGCACACTCATGGGCACCGCAGCCTCAACTTGCTGGCCTCAGGTGATCCTTCTGCCTCAGCCTTCCAAGTAGCTGGAACTACAGGCATGCGCCATCATGCTCAGCTTCATTTTTTTTTAAATTGTAGAGATGAGGTCTCACCAAGTTTCCCAGGCTGGTCTCGAACCCATAGACTCAGGTAATCCTCTCACCTTGGCCTCCCTAAGTGCTGGGATTATAGGCATGAGCCACTGCGCCCGGCCCTGGTGATCTCATTTTAATTTTTTTTTTTCTGCCGCAGTCTCTACCAGTTGGGTTCAGGCAATCCTTCTGCCTCAGCCTTCCAAGTAACTGGAAGTACAGATGCGTTCCACCATGCCTGCTTTTTGATTTATTGTAGAGACGAGGTCTCGCCAAAGTGACCTGGGCCAGTCTTGAACCCCTGGGCTCAAGCAATCCTCTCGCATTGGCCTTCCAAAGTGCTGGGATTACAGGCGTGAGCCATTGCATCCGGTCCCTAATAACCTCATTTTAATTTAATTGCCTCTTAAGGACCTTATCATTAGATATGGTCACAATTCACGGTACATAGGGATTTTTGAGGGATCACAGTTCAACCTGTAACAACCTTTATTGTCTTAAGCCATTGAGGTTTGTGTGTTGTCTATTACCACAGCATAATCCAGACTACCTTGGATGAAGCAAAGAAACAATCACAAGTAGATGCAAAAAAACCCCAGCTTCTGTGAGTTGTCTGTGCATATTTCTAACCCTATTCAAAACCACACCAGGGACTTTGTTTCAAAAAGTCATGTGTATCACAGCCATGTATGAATTAGTCCATAGCAGTATTCTTAGAGTTAGAGCATCATTATTTTTTCCAGGTTAGGAAGTTGACTGAGGCCGAAGAAAATAAATGACACTTCTTGGCCAGGCCCCTGGCACAGGATGACTTCCTGTCAGTGTGTTGTGGCCACCTAGCAGCTTCCTTTCTCCCCAGGATCCAAGACGGCCACACCCATCACCCATCACCCAGAAAGACTTTCTTCCCTCAGGCTTCTCTGTGGTGCCAGGCCTGCCAGGGATTCCTCATAGCCTGTCTGGCCTCCTTGACTGTTATGAACTCTGGATGCCTCTTGCTCGCCAAGATGTTATCGTTCAACCAGTGACAGGTTAATTCCTTAATCACCCATACAAGTTTTCCCACTGCCTACCAAGCCTCACCTTCCATTTCCTCATGATTCAGGAAGCTAAGAGGTGCTTTACTTCTCCTAGGCAGGTCCTTCAGACGCTGAGAGGAGTTCTCTGGGGAAGGAAAACGCCCTCTGTGTTAGTTTCTGCAGCTTCTGTAACAAGTTAGCACAAACTAATTTGATAACTCAGAAAGAAGAATGTATTATGTCATGGTTCTGAGGCCAGAGGTCTTCCACCGGAGCGCCAGTAAGGCCATACACCCTCTGAGAGCTCCAGGTGAGAACCTTTCCTGCTTCCAGCTGACTCCTGGAGTGCCCTGGCTTTCTCGACTGCCTCTGTCTTCAGTATCTCCTTCTTCCCATGCTTTAAATCTCCCTCTGCTATTCTAAGGACACTTGACATTGGACTTACCACCCACTTGGGTAGTCCAGGATGATCTCATCTTAGGATCGGTAACTTACTTTACATCCGCAAAGATCCTTTTCCCAAATCGGGTCCCACCCACGGCTTCCAGGAATTAGGATGTGGATACATCCTTTGGGAAGGGGGCACCATTCAACCCACTACACTCTCTCTGTGTGTAGATTCATGAATACTTCTCAAGATGAGCATGGGATGGACATGAAGTTTGTGCTTGACTTGTCTGCCCCTTTCTTCACTGGTTTGTCTCTACTTAGCCTCTGTAAGGACAGACTTGCTGTTTTTCCTTCTACACTCACTCATAACTCTCACTTCTGACACCAGATACGTGGGGTTTTTTTTCCCACACCAAGCAATCCTCCAACTCTCTGCAGATACTAACTGCATGTCCTACAACTCAATTCTGACACTGTCCATCTGAAATCAGTATGGCCCCCACAGACTAAGGGCTCAGTCCCACAAAACAACACACCCCCACTTCAGATGCAGCTGTTATGGTCCGAATAACACTCGGCTGCCCCCCTTGTTACCAATAAATCAAAGGGGCAGAGAACTGGTAGAAAGATGTTTATTTCGAGTTCGAATCCAGGGAACAGAACCAGAATCGAGGTCTTTCTAAAACGGTTCTGCTCACCCTCCAGGCTTTTACGGTTCACTTTTAGAAGTTCAGAGTGGTTAGTATCTATACATTAGCCACAGGACCAGTAGAGCAATGTATAGAACTTGAGTTTCAGCTGTATTTATCAATCATGACATTTTTCAGTCCAGACTTTCTGGTGCCAGGTATCAGTGCTATCTCAGAGCTTTTATCAGTAGGTCCCAAGCTTTCGTAGAGCAAAGGGCCTAAGACATCATGCATTATGCAAAAGTTATACAAATCGCAAAACTTATGATTACATTGATAAAGAAGTTATATGCACCACAAGGCTTATGATTACCTTGATACTATATTATTCATTATAACCACTCAGAAAAAGGGCATAAAAGGAGATTTGCATCTTTTCGTTGATTGGGTGTAGATTACAGGAAAGTCAAGGATCCCCTGAAGCTACTTACTGGGAGTGCACAGTAGATAAGGAGATAGGATTGCTCTCAGGAATATTGTTTGAGATGCCCTTCTCTAGGGGCTGTGACAGTATGGACAGACATTAGCGGGTCTCTGTATCCCAGCAAGTCTAGGTTGCCAGCTGTGCTTCTGACCTACCAGCTGTAGGTCAGTGGTCTCCACAATCCTCTCCTCAGGTTTGATAATTTGCCAGCATGGCTCCCAGACCTCAGGGAGACCCTACTCACATAGCAAGCATTAGTTCTGATGGAATTAGCAGGGGAGTGGCGTAGACTGGATAGGGTTTCCTTGATTGAATATAGCTTTAGTGAGGTGACTTTCTCAGTTTCCAGCTGTGGCAGTGCTGTGCTGAGTGCATGCACAGGCTCGAGGCCTGCTGAGTGGCCAGGGTGATGTGGATAGTGGCAATTAGCTGAGGTCTGGGAACAGAACTCCCCAAGCGCTATGTTATTGTGTCAGACTATGTAATAGGCTACACCAGTTCAGAATTTGGGGAAACTCTCTGACCTTCGTTGTTCAGGGATTTTGGAGGAGGCTTCCTCATGTAGGTATGAGTAAGTATTCACTCAGTCTCCAGCTACTTTCTCCTCCCCAGGGGATGAGGGGAAGGGGTTGGAAGTTCCAAGCTTCTAATTATGGCCTGGTCTTTCTGGTGATTGGCTTCCATCCAAGTGCCACTAAGAGTCACTTCATTAGGACAAAAGATGCAATGATCTCCCAGGAAAATCCAAGGAATTAGGAGCTCTGGGTGAGGAACTAGCATCAAAGACCAAATATTAGAACAAAAGATACACCTAGCACCCCTGTTGCTCAGGAAATGACAGGGTTTCAGGAGCTCAGTGCCAGCAACTGGGGGCGGAGACCAAATACATATTTTTCTCCCCCCCCCTTTTTTTTTTTGAGTTGGAGTCTCACTCTGTCACCCAGGCTGGAGTGCAATGGCACACTCATGGCCACCACAGCCTCAACCTTCTGGGCTCAGGTGATCCTTCCTTCTCAGCCTTCCAAGTAGCTGGAATCACAGGCGTGTGCCCCCACGCCCGGCTAATTTTTTTATTTATTGTAGAGACGAGGTCTCGCCATGTTGCTCAGGCTGCTCTCGAACCCCTGAGCTCCAGCAATCCTCTTGCCTCTGCCTCCCAGACTGCTGGGATTCCAGGCGTGAATCACCTCACCGGCCTAACCAAATACCTATTTCTCATGATGTCACAGCCCTCTTCCACTTCTGCCTTCTCTGCACAGCCCAGGTTCCTCACACTCAACAGCTAATTCCGTCAAATTTTCTAGAAGGCTGATATGTGGTTCCTCTACAGATATTTGTATTTTTAATTTGGGTGACAGAGAGAAGGACAATGTTAAACCAATGGGGGGAATTTTCTCTCTGCAAACTTTTGGACTTTGGTGAGGGATATATTTCTGGATGAGAAGGAGTGGAATAGTAGGTAGCCTTGCTTCCTAATCAAGGCAAGCGCCTCATCCCAGGATCCATCAGATTTTATCATTATGTTAATTCCTGGTCAGACAGGAGTTTAGCTTGAGAATGGGAGGGTGTGTGTAAAACAGAAATAGTACTCAAAATACCTTCAGCAGGCTAGATTGCTGAAATCAGGAAAATGAAACCTAACAAGGATAATACAAATACTATCAATAAAGGTGCTATTTTTTTTTTTTTTAGTGTTTTTTGTTTTCTTTGAGTCAGAGTCTCACTCTGTCACCCAGGAGTGCAGTGGCATGACCACGGCTCACAAAGCTTCGACCTTCTGGGCTCAAGCAATCCTCCCACTTTGGTCTCCTGAGTAGCTGGAACTACAGGTGCACACCACCAAGCCTGGCTCATGTGTTTATTTTTTTAGAGATGAGGTCTCACTATGTTGACCGGGCTGGTCTCAAATGTCTGGGCTCAAGCGATTCTCCAGCCTCGGCCTCCCAAAGTGCTGGGATTACAGGTGTGAGTCACTGCACCTAGCCTTTTTAGTATTTTTTTTTTTTTTTTTTTTTGAGCTGGAGTCTCACTCCATCGCTCAGACTGGAGTGCAGTGGCCGCTCCCAGCCAACGCAGCCTCGACCTGCTGGGCTCTGACGATCCTTCCGCCTTAGACTTCCAAGTAGCTGGAATTACAGGTACGCGCTACCACACCCAGCTAATTTTTTGATGTATTGTAGAGATGTGGTCTCGCCAAGTTGCCCAGGCAGGTCTCGAACCCGCGGGCTCAGGCAATCCACTCACCTCAGCCTCCCAAAGCGCAGGATTACAGGCTGAGCCACTGAGCCCAGCTAGTATTTTTTTTTTAAAGCTAGACACTGTGCTAGTTTTTTTTTTTTTTAAATAAATCTTCCTATTTGATTTCCAAAGTCACCTATACATGTTCAGGTTGGAAAAAACTTGTTTGAAGGTGAATCTCATGAAAAAAATCTAAAGGTTTTAGTTGACCACAGGCTCAGTAAATAAATTACATCATTAGTTTGTTTGGCTGCAAAAGGGGGGCACGTCTTTGGGAGGTTTTCATGACACTGCAGTGCCCCGATCAAGGGTAACTAATAAACCTAATTTAGCCAGGGGCTCCCTCTTGCAACCCATTAACGGAGCTCAGTGAGGGACACTAGACAGAATAAAGGAAGTGCCTTCCCATGTCATAGTTTCTCATTTGTGGACAGAAAATCTTCACTGAATCCTGGCTGGCTTTTTGTTCCTTGGAGATGGTGTGAACATTCTGGGAGAAAAGCTGAAACCTCCTTTTGATCTTTCTCTTTATCCAGTAACCACAGTCCTGAAGCAACCACCTCTGGGTATCATGCCTTGGCCCTCACTTCCTCCCTGGGCATCCCAGAAGGCCTTCTTTCCGTGAGATGGCTCAGAAGAATGGCTCAAAGTTAGAATCTTTCACCCCTTCTTCAAGAGCTAGCTGCACCCATTCTTGATCGAGTCCCCCTTCATTGCAGGTCTCTCCAGGAGAAGGATCAGCGAAGACAGGGCAAGTGGAGGGACATGTGAAGCCTTGAGTAAACCGTCCAAGGAAGGCAACCAGAACGGAGTGAGGGCTGGTCTCCAGACCAGGTGGGAGCAGCTGGGGGAAATGGGGAAGTTTAGCTTGGAGAGGACTTTGGGAATCACAAGAGCTGGACTCTAATAATGCTCATTTTAACGACCTTCTACTGGTTCCAGGTTCTCCACCCATGCTTTATCTACATTATGTTACTTTAACCATCACAAGCCCCTTGTGAAAATTAAGCACCCTCTGCATGCTAAATGTCATTTAGTGGCATTCTTTAATCTGCTTTTTTTTTTGAGTTGAAGTCTCACCATGTCACCCAGGTTGGAGTGCAGTGGCATGCTTATGGTCATCCCAGCCCTGACCTGCTGGGCTCCTGTGATCCTTCCCCCTCAGCTGGACTCTAATAATGTAGTTGGAACTACAGATGCTTGCCACCACGCCCAGCTAATTTTTATGATTTATTGTAGAGACGAGGTCTCACCAAGTTGCCCAGGCTGGTCTCGAACCCCCGGGCTCAGGCAATCCTCTTGCCTCGGCCTCCCAAAGTGCTGGGATGACAGGCTGAGCCACCCTGCCCGGCCACCCTCTTTATAAAGATAAGCAAACCTAGGCAAGGCAATGAGAGCTTAAGCAACCTGCTTGAGGTCCAACAGCTAAGTATCTGGGTCAGCTTCCACCTGGAACGTTGAACGGCACTCTGTGTCCCAACCAAGAGGGAGAAAGCAATCAGATCTATTATGCTTTACGCTAAACGATAAATGGAGGAATAATGGGCTGACATTCCAGGGAGGCAGACTGTTGGCCCAGTCTAGAAGAGATTTCTGGGACAGTTCAAGCTACCTGGTAACCAGTGGGCATTTTGGGCTGCCTAAGCTTCCCACCATGGGAGCATCCAAGCAGAAGTTGGCCGACCATCTGCTATGGATATATTAAGGAGTTCCGCCGTGGAATGAAGGTTGGGCCAGGAGATTGGATGAGGGCATTTGTGTGCTTTGTTGAAAGAAGCCCTAATGGACTTAATAAACCCCTTTACGGTATGACATCCACAACACTCAGTGTCTTCTGAATCTTACCGGAGAAAAGCAGTAATTGACCGTGCTCGTTTCCTGGGCTGCTTTTGGTATTCTACCCTCTCTCTTGTTCAGGATTAATTTTATACGCCTTGTATTTTCATGTATACAGCGAAAAACAATGGTGCACTTATCCTCTTGTCAGAGCATTCCCAGGACATGAGTAAGGCCTGAATTCTTCACTCCTAATGAATGACTGTGCGTGCCAAGTAGCAATTCACACTATATCTTATAATAAATGTTTGGCTTCTTAGGCTGTGTGTTCTGAGAGTCTGGGATAAGAACTCCTGGCATGATGGCTCTTCATTTTCCATGGTGCTTAGTGTCTTTATTCTGAAGACCTAAGAACACTGGCACAGAGAAAGGGCAATTTAAATTCAATGATAATAATGATGATAATACTAATATAACAACCACCACTAACACTTACCTAGTGGGTCCTTACTTTGTGCTGGGTCCTATCCTGAACACTTTAAATACATGAATTCCTCTCGCCTTCGTGACAACTCCACAAAGCAGGCACTATTCCAATTATCCCCATTTTAAAGGTGAGGAAACAGAGGCATGGGGAAATCAAGTAATGTGTAAGGAGCAAAGCTAGGATTCAATTCCAGGTGGTTGGATTCCACTGTCCCCACACTTTTTTTTGAGTTGGAGTCTCACTCAGTCACCCAGGCTGTAGTGCAGTGGCATGCTACTCACAGCCACCGCAATCTCGACCTGCTGGGCTCCAGTGATTCTTCTGCCTCGGTCTTCCGAGTAGCTGGAACTACAGACGCACACCGCCACGCCCGGCTAGTTTTTGTGATTTATTGTAGAGAAGAGGTCTCACCAAGTTGCGCAGACAGGTCTTGAAACCCCAGCTCAGGCAGTCCTCTCGCCTCGGCCTCCCAAAGTGCTGGGATGACAGGCTGAGCCACCACGCCTGGCCTGTCCCCACCCTTAATCCACATCGTCCTTCCTGGAGTTTGGGCCTGCTGACACCCGAGGGACCTGGGTGAATTGTCCATTTCCCCAGGCTTTGGTCTTCTTCTCTGTGATGTGAGCCTGCCAGGTGCTCTACGGTCACCTGCAGCTCTGACTTTCAGGGGCATCATTTCAAGGCAGCAACACCATGTACGGATGTGGTTCTATATTCATTCCATCAGCCATCCAAGAACCCTATACTTATCTAATAAGAGAGGTTCTGAGGCTGTTTTCTGAGCTCTCAATGCAGGCAAATGACTTTGTTTGACTTGGAACTCCATTCTCTGGTGGGGCTGTTTCTCTGTAGCCATGACATCCAATTTCCCCTCAAGTATTCCTGCATGCAGCTGGAAAACCAGTGGTCAGTGTGTAGCAAAACACCCTCTGCATGCTAAATGTCATTTATTGGCATTCTTTAATCTGCTTTTGACTTAATATACCATGAATCATACACTCTGCCGGGCTAGGTGGCTAAGCTTGTAATCCCAGCACTCTGGGAGGCCGAGGCGAGAGGACTGCCTGAGCCCAGGGGTTCAAGACCAGCCTGGGCAACTTGGTGAGACCTCATCTCTATAATAAATCACAAAAACTAGCCAGGTGTGGTGGCGCACGTCTGTAGTTCCAGCTACTTGGAAGGCTGAGGCAGAAGAATGGCCTAAGCCCCAGCAGGTCGAGGCTGAGGTGGCCATGAGCATGCCACTGGACTCTAGCCTGGGTGATCGAGTGAGACTCTGACTCAAAAACAAAAACAAAAAAGCCATACATTCTAGACTTATTTATTCATTCACCAGCACACACTTCTTGATTGTCTTCAGTGCAGCAAGCACTGTGTTAAGCTTTGTGTTTCTATGTTTACATTTGGTGAAATCTGACTTGGAGGCCTAGTGGCTCAGGCCTGTAATCCCAGCACTTTGGGAGGCTGAGGCAAGAGGATTGCCTGAGCCCAGGAGTTTGAAATCAGCCTGGGTAACTTGGCAAGACCTCGTCTCTACAATAAATTTTAAAAAATTAGCCGGGCATGGGGGTGCATGCCTGTAGTTCTAGGGCGACAGAGTGAGACTCCGACTCAAAAAAAAAAAAAAAGAAAAGAAATCTGACTGAGGTGGCTGTATCAGGGTTATGTTAGCTGTTGTAACAGATACATCTCCATAGCTCCAAAGCTTAACAGAGAAGAGCTTTCTTCTTGTTCAACCAAAGTATAAAACTGGTTCTGACCCAGGTTCTCTCCTCCTGTGGCTCCTCTCCCCTGGGGGCATGAGAGTCATTTGCATTCAGCTGCATGATGGGAAATGAACTACAATGGAGAAGGCATACCTTTCTTCTAATCACCTTTGCCCAAAAGTCACATGCCCCTTCTACTCATGTTACACTAGTGAAGACCCAGATGCAAGGTCTGGGTGGGTAGGTAGTGGGTGGAGTACTGAGCAGCCCCTTCCCAGAGGGAACTTTTCTCTTGGTGACAGCTATTCAGTGGCTGATTTGTGGCAAGTATTCCAGAATACACCCATCTGGGCCAGCTGGGCTCTCCTTTGGAGTTTCCCTGGGCAGGTAAACACTGTCAGTGACACTGACACTGATCTTTGGCGACTCTTCTTTGGAACTTACTCTTAAAGCAATTTGGAAGCAAAAGTTCCTTCTCTGTGAATCCCTCAGTGGTGAAAATATGCATTCTTTGTGAGCCGATTTGATTTTCGCAAATAGACATGAGTCATTTGGAGCCAAGCGTGGGGCATGAAGTGAGTGCTGAGTGCTTAGTAATGTTGTTTTAAATCAAAGTCAAAATGTCTCACCAAAGTGGAAGGATTGATTCTCTCGTATGACTGCTGAATGGACTCAGAAGGCCATTCCCTGAGATAAGTCCCCAAAGAGTTTTGAACGGGGGTAGGGCTGTTTGATTACAGAAGCAGGAGCAAAAACACAGTTCTCTGATTGTTAAATATGTAACCCAGGAAAAGTCTCTGGACTCTCTCTGGACGTCAGTTTCCACATCTGTAAACCGCAGTAGGTAGGTGTGGATTAGCTCACCCATGGCCTTCCTTGACATTCTAGATTCTAAGGATAAGGTTTTCTAAGGCGACTTCTTTGAATACCACCACTCATCTGCATAGGTCATTGCTGGAAGATTTCTTTTAAATATCGCCTCATGATTGCTAAAACTCAGTTCCATATTTTTGGTTTATTTACACATCATATTTTTTTTCTTTTTCTTTTTTTTTTTTTTGGAGTCAGAGTCTCACTCTGTCACCCAGGCTGGAGTGCAGTGGCACACTCACGGCCACCCCAGCGTTGACCTGCTGCACTCAGGCGATCCTTCTGTCTCAGCCTTCCAAGTAGCCAGAACTACAGACACACATGACCATGCCTGGCTAATTTTTTTATTTCATGTAGAGATGAGGTTTCGCCAAGTTCCCCAGGCTGGTCTCAAACCCACGGACTCAGGCAGTCCACTTGCCCCAGCCTCCCAAAGTGCTGGGATTATAGACTGAGCCACCAAGCCCAGACCACACATCATATTTTCTTGAATCAGAGGAGCCCAGGTTGGGAAACCATCCCTCAGGGTGCTTATGGGTCCCAGCTCTATCACCACGTATGACACCGAACAAGCCTCAAACCTTTTGCTTCCTCAAATATGAACTGAAAATAATAGAACCTTCCTCATGAGAATGGTGTGAACTCACCAGTTAAGATAACACAGAGCTGGGCTCGGTGGCTCAGCCTGGAATTCCGCGCCTTTGGGAAGCTGAGCTGAGTGGATTGCCTGAGCCCGCGTGTTCAAGACCTGCCTGGGCAGCGAGACCTCATCTCTACAATAAGTCAAAAAATCAGCCGGGCGTGGTAGCGCGTGCCTGTAATCCCAGCTACTTGGAAGGCTGAGGCGGAAGGATCGCCGGAGCCCAGCAGGTCGAGGCTGCGGTGGCTGGGAGCAGCCACTGCACTCTAGTCTGGGTGACAGAGTGAAACTCCAACTCAAAAAAAAAAAAAAATCTAACACAGTGTCTGAGCACAGTCCTGCTGCAGGAACACACCAGTCAATGCTTGCGGTTGGGACAGGGTTATTTGACTATGACTGTCATCCGTTACACTCCTGGATCTGCTCTGTAACCCCCATCAGTGATCTAGTAGGTGAGAAGACCATTCGGCATGTCTCTCAAAATATCCCTTGACAACCTTCCACTTTGGGCAGAGCTATTTCTTTTTTTCTTTTTTTTTTTTGAGTTGGAGTCTCACTGTGTCGCCCAGGCTGTAGTGCAGTGGCACACTCACGACCACCGCAGCCTCGACCTGCTGGGCTCCGGAGATCCTTCTGCCTCAGCCTTCCAAGTAGCTGGAACTACAGGTGCGCGCTACCACGCCCAGCTAATTTTTTGATTTATTGTAGAGATGAGGTCTCACCAAGTTGCCCAGGCTGGTCTCGAACCCCTGAGCTCAGGCAATCCTCTCGCCTCAGCCTCTCAAATGAATAGAGCTGTTTTAAGAAAAGTAATGGTCACTGGAAAGTTTTACCCGCTGCTCCCAGCTCCTCCCTTGAGGCCTGCCACACAGAAAAGGCCTGGCCACTCTTCCGTGAAACAGCCCTCAGATGTTGAATGCCAGCTATAAACTTCTTGCTGTCTCTCCAGAGTCCTCGTATAAAATGTTCCTTTTATAAAAAAGAATTCTTATTGCTTTTTCCCCCCTTCCCAAGTCTGACTCCTCCTCTTTGAAAGAGAACCAGGTTGTCTTTATTTTCCTTAAAGGGGGACCCATGGAATGAAGCCGTGGGTATGACTGGGACTGAGTCCAGCTGACAGGAATGTCACAAGTGCACATTTGAATCACCTGGGAACTTTAAAAACGCCCAATGTCCGGACCACACCCCAGGCCATTTACGTCAGATTCCCCAGGAATTGGACATCAATTTTTTTTTTAGAAAGCAGGATTTATTAAGGGGACAGAAAAACTCCCACAGTGGGAGGGGACCGGAAGGGGTTGCCCACATCAATATTTTTTTAAGCTTCTGGGTGATTGCAGTGTGCGACCACTGTTCCGAATGCTTATTCCAGTTAATGTGCTATGCTATCACAGCCAATTTTTGCAAGACTCAACATTGAGTCATACTTAGTCTACTGTTTTAAAAAATCACTATGACTTTTTTTGCATGATAGAAAGCCATGGATCCCCTGTTCTGTATTGTATACTTGAAATTTTCAGTATTTAGTGCAAATATTTTACATTCATATGGATTAAGTATTTTCTGGTTAAGCTGATCTCTTTTCTAACGCCCAGAAGCAAGCAAATATTTGCTGAAAGGGTCCAAGTAGTAAATGTTTTAGGCTTTTCAGGCCCTTCAGTGTCTGCCACAGATATTCATTTCTTCTATAATCGCACAAAGTAGCCACAGACATCATGAACAAATGGTTGTAGCTGGGTGCTAATGAAACTTTATTTACAAAGCAGGCAACAAGCCAGATTCTCCCACCAGCTGTAGTTTGTTAACCCCGGTGTAAGTGATCAACTTTATTTTGGTTCCCAGTTTGCCATATAACAAACACATCAGCTATGTCTGTTGCCTTCCTTTGATCAACAAATCAGATGAGCAGCTTTTCTTTGTTTCCATCTAAATAATCGATAAAACTGTTGAACAAGACGAGTCAAAATGGTCTGTCAAACTTGCAATGACATACCACTTTACACTAATTGGTAAGTTGTTTTTCTTTTCTCAGATTGATACATCATAGATGCACATATTTTCACGGTACCTATGACATTTTGATATATTCATATAATGTGTAAAGATCAAGTCAGGATAATTGGGATATCCATCGCTTTAAATATTAAAAAAAAACAACAGAGAGCAAGGATGTGGAAAAATTAGAACCCTTGTGCTTTGCTAATGGGAATGTAAAATGGTGCAGTCACTTTTGAAAACAGTATGGTGGTTTCTCAAAAAATTAAGCATAGAATTACCAGATGATATCTTTCTGAGTATATACCCAAAACCATTGAAAGCAAATATTTGTAGAGATATTTCTATACGAATGTTCATACTCGCAATAACCAAAAGGTAGAAGCAACCAGTATCGATCAAAGGATGAGCAGATGGACAAAATCTAGCATGCACTGCTATGGTTTGGATGTCGTTTGTTTCTGCCAAAACTCATGGTGAAATCTGATTCTCAGAATGGCAGTGTCAGTCGGGCTCGGTGGCTCAGCCTGTCATCCCGCGCCTTTGGGAGGCTGAGGTGAGTGGATGGCCTGAGCCCGCGGGTTCGAGACCCGCCTGGGCGGCGAGACCTCATCTCTACAATAAATGAAAAAATCAGCCGGGCGTGGTAGCGCACGCCTGTAATTCCGGCTACTCGGAAGGCTGAGGCGGAAGGATCGCTGGAGGCCAGCAGGTCGAGGCTG
>NW_007253307.1:449812-450891 GCF_000164805.1 Carlito syrichta
TCATTTCTTATTGTTTAAGGTGGCTTGAGAGAGGTTTTCTGTTACTTGCAATCAAAAACATCCTAATTGATACACCTAGGAAACACCATACCCTGACTCTGCACCTACGCCCAAACAGATAAGTACTTTTAAAAAAGCATACAGACCGGGCTGGGTGGCTCAGCCTGTCATCCCAACACTTTGGGAGGCCGAGGTGAGTGGAATGCCTGAGGCCGCATGTTCGAGACCCACCCAGGCAAATTGGTGAGATCGCGTCTCATAATAAATCAAAAAAATTAGCTGGGCATGGTAGCGCTTGCCTATAGTTCTGGCTACTTGGAGGGCTGAGGCAGAAGGATCGCCGGAGCCCAGCAGGTCGAGGCTGCAGTGGCCAGGAGTGGCCACTGCACTCCAGTCGGAGTGACAGAGTGAGACTCCAACTCAAAAAAACCCCAAAAAACATACAAACCAAGCTGACTTGATTTACTGCAAAATTATGACCACAGCTCTCATGTGGCACCCAGGAATGCCTGTCAATCCTCTTAGAATTCCCCCAGGTATCCCCTCCTTAATTTCTGTCATGGTTATTTTGTCTTTCTCTTCTCTCCTCAAATCACCCTCACCCGGTCCCCCACTGTCTCAATCAACAACATAGTGTCATAGAAAGGTGGGCGGTCAGAGAAGCACCATTCAATCCCTACCAATATGTCTGTCGCCTCACTTGTGCTGTTTGTTTGTTATAAAATAGAGACGAGGTCTCACTATGTTGTCCAGGCTGGCCTCAAACGCCTGGGCTCAAGTGACCCTCCCACCTTGGCCTCCCAAAGTGCTGGGATTACAGATGAGAGCCACCGTGCCTAGCCCTCACCTGTGTTTGTACCTGCATGCCCACCTTTCAGTTAGAGATGAGGAAGACCACCCCTCCACTTGTGCTCTGGGGTTCAATCCCCTTCTGCTCTCAAGAACTCCACTCTTGCAACCATCCCCTTCTCTCATACCAGATTATTCCCACAGGCAAATAAAAATGATTGGATGACACATTTCCTTTTTTTTTTTTTGAGTTGGAGTCTCACTCTGTCGCCCAGGCTGGAGTGCAGTGG
>NW_007253307.1:451286-453968 GCF_000164805.1 Carlito syrichta
TGGAAGATTGAGGTGGAAGAATCACCGGAGCCCAGCAGGTTGAGGCTGCGGTGGCCGGGAGCGGCCACTGCACTCCAGTCTGGGTGACAGAGTGAGACACCGACTCAAAAAAAAAAAAAAAAAAAAAATTAGCTGGGCATGGTGGTACACACTTGTGGTTTTGGCTACTTGGGAGGTTGAGGCGGAAGGATCTTCAGAGCCCAACAGGTGGATGCTGGGGTGACGGTGAGCGTGCCACTGCACTCCAGCCTGGGCAACAGAGTGAGACTCCAATTCAAAAAAAGAAAAAAAAAAATAGATTCTCTCTCCCTACTCCCAACGACTCCCTATTTTGCCTACTTTGTTCCTACCTCCTATTAGCTCTTGAACCCATTCCAACTGAGCTTTCCTGACGTCCACCATTCCACTAAAATGGCACTTCTCAGGGTCATTATTATGTTATAGGATGACCCATATCAAAGTCAGTTCTCAGTCTTCGCTTAACTAGATCTGTCCGCCACAGTGGACACAGCTGAATTCTCCATCATTCTGCCGATACTTCAGGGCTCTCTGTGACTCTCCCTCCTCCCTCGACACTGACTGCTCCTCCTTGACTGATTCACCCTCAACTCCCCAAGCTCTAATTGTCGTCTTTAAGGACTTTTGTATGTATCCCCCTTCTCCTCCAAGTGATCTCTTCCAGTCCCAGGAAGCTATATCATTGGTTGCTGTCAAACTCAGTTTCCTCTCTGGCAAGCACCAGACTCACAGCCAACTGTCCACCTGATATCACCATGTGGTTGCCTAACAGACTTCTCAAACTTGGAGTCATCACATTAAACAAGCCAGCAATCATTACAAAGAGTATGTAGCAATGACTTGTAAGTCTGTGGAAACATACGATTATCACACAATTTGCTTAGACAAGCTCTGAATACTGTGTGGTTGTCGAGGAGAACTGTTGATGGACTTAACTGCACTCACTTCTATAATCTGTATATGTTACAGGAAGGAGGAAGTCTCTCTTTGGCATGGCTTTGATGACATGCAGGATGTCATGTCTTTCACAGCATCAGGGGCTACCTGCTTCTCACCCTGTTGAGCTGGCAGCCATTACCACGGCAATGTATGTATTCATTTGTAGCAAGAATAAATAAATATGTCTGGTGGGGCAGGCTTCCGTTCACTATTTTATATGAAAATGACTTAGCTATTCATGGTCTTTAAAAAAAGACACTTTTTGTTTTGAAATAATTATAGCCTTACAAGACATTATATATGGACTTTTAGTCTCCTGATTGTTTTAGAGTAAGTGTTTCTCTCGGACTGAAATTCTGGTTAAGATTACATTGACGTCTTTAGAATACTAAGTTATCCCGTCCAGGAGAGTGAGGTGTTTCAGCATTTGTTCAGATTATCTCTTATGTCATTTAACAGAGCTTTAAAATTCTATCCATTAAGGTCTTATGTATTTTTGTTTAATTCCAAGGTGCTTTGTAGTTTTGGTTGCTATTGTAAATGCTATCTTTTAAAATTATATTTTCTAGTTGGTCATTGCCAAGTGAAAAAGTACTAATGGTTTTGGGGGTTAAACCTGTGTTGGGCAACCATACTTAACACATTATTTCTAATAACTTTGTAATTATTCTATTTGCTTTTCTCCCTAGATAATCAAATAGTGTGTATATGATGACAGTTTTATTATTTATTTTTTCTAATACTTCTTTGATATAATTTTCTTACTTTATAGGATCGATTGGAAGGATACCAGTAATAGTAGGCGCCTTCTCTTGTTCTTAATTTTCAAAGAGATATGTCTAAGATTTCTCTATTAAGTATAATATTGTCTATAGATGTATTATAAATAAACTTAATTGAGTTATGGAATTTCCTTCTATTTCTAGTTTTCTGATAGTCAGATAGCATTAATTCTTTAATGATGATGCAAGAACAAACATATGGACCTATGGAACAGTATAGAAAGCTCAGGGATCCAGGCTGGGCTCGGCAGTTCAACCTGTCATCCCAGCACTTTGGGAGGCGGAGGCGAGGGGATTGCCTGAGCCCACGGGTTCGAGACCAGCCCGGGCAATTTGGCGAGACCTCGTCTCTACAATAAATCAAAAATGAGCCGGGCGTGGTAGCATGCTCCTATAGTTCCGGCTACTTGGAGGGCTGAGGTGGAAAGATCGCAGGAGCCCAGCAGGTCAAGGGTAGATGGCCGTGAGTGTGCCACTGCACTCCAGCCTGGGCAATGGAGTGAGACTCCGACTCGGGGGTAGGGGGGCTCAGGAATAGACCCAATTACATATTGAACCTGAATTTATGATAAAGAACGAGCCACATAACAATGGGGGAAAATATAGCCAATTTGGGGAAAATGGAGTCACTATATGGAGAAAAATAAAGCCAATCAATACCTGATAGCAAATGTAAAAGTGAATTCTAGATGGATTATAGACCTATGCATGAAAGATAAAGCCACCGAGTTAACAGAAGAAATATGGGAAAATAGCTTTGTGATCTAAGGATGAAAATAAGCTTCTTAGCCGGGCTCGGTGGCTCAGCCTGTAATCCCGTGCCATTGGGAGGCTGAGGTGAGTAGATTGCCTGAGCCCGTGGGTTCGAGACCAGCCTGGGCAACTTGGCGAGACCTCATCTCTACAATAAATCAAAAATTAGCCAGGTGTGGTAGCGTGCGCC
>NW_007253307.1:453988-455325 GCF_000164805.1 Carlito syrichta
AAAAAAAAAAAAAAAAAAAGAAAGAAAAAAAGCTTCTTTTTAGTAAAATCTTGGAAGCAAAAGCCATAAGGCAACTTTAAATATTTAAGTTCCAAGACAGGTAATCACGGACAAAAGCAGTGAGAGAGAGCACAATGGAAGAAGGTGCCTGAGAAAGGAATTGTTTTTGTTTTGTTTGTTGTTGTTTTTAATCAATATTTTTTATTTTGATATTGTGGGGTACAGTTAAGGGTTAGGTATACAAATATGCTTCGTCAGGCACCCTTGTTGATAAGGGGTGTCTTCTCGTCCCCAGACAGACATTGACCACCGTTAATCTCAACTCCCTTCCCCCCCACCCACAGTTTCCCACCACTGTCGATCCTTTTCTTATAGTATTATGATGGATGTTCAAGGTCCACTATATGAGTGAGAACATGTGATACTCAGATCTTTGTTTCTGTGAGAGGTCACTCAGTATTATAGACTCCAGTTCCAACCAGGTTGCTGTGAAACTCATGATTTTGTTCTTTTTTATGGCTGCGTAGTATTCCATCGTGTATATGTACCACATTTTTTATTTTGAGTTGGAGTCTCACTCTGTCGCCCAGATTGGAGTGCAGTGACCGGTCCCAGCCACCGCAGCCTCAACCTGTTGGGCTCCGGTGATCCTTCCGCCTCAGCCTTCCAAATAGCTGGAACCACAGGCGCACACTACCACACCTGGTTAATTTTTTGATTTATTGTAGAGACGAGGTCTCGTCAAGTTGCCCGGGCGGGTCTTGAACCCACAGGCTCAGGCAATCCACTCACCTCAGTCTCCCAAAGCGTGGGATTACAGGCTGAGCTACCGAGCCCTGTGTACCACATTTTTTTTTAATCCGGTCCTCTTTTGATGGACAGCATGGTTGGTTCCAGGTTCTTGCTATTGTGAACAATGCTACAATAAGCATACGTGTGCAGGTATCTTTTTTATACAATGATTTGTGTTCTTCAGGGTATATTCCCAGTAAGGGGATTGCGGGGTCATATGGGAGGTCGATATTTAGAGCTTTTAGGAATTGCCACACTGTTTTCCACAGAGGTTGCACTAGTTTGCACTCCCACCAACAGTGTAGAAGTGTTCCCTTTTCTCCACACCCTCTCCAGCAACTGTTATTTTTTGAAATCAGCAATGAGATCCAGAACCTCAATGTGACTCTTGACCAAATGGACTTAATTTTTTTGTTTTTTGAGTTGGAGTCTCACTCTGTTGCCCAGACTGGAGGGCAGTGCCACGTTCCCAGCCACCGCAGCCTCGACCTGCTGGGCTCCTGTGATCCTTCCACCTCAGCCTTCCAAGTAGCTGGAACTACAGG
>NW_007253307.1:455389-466592 GCF_000164805.1 Carlito syrichta
GTTCCAGCTACATGGAAGGCTGAGGTGGAAGGATCACCTAAGCCCAGCAGGTCAAGGCTGCGGTGACCGGGAGCATGCCACTGCACTCCAGCCTGGGTGACAGAAGTGAGATTCCAACTCAAAAAAAAATTGTTTTGGCTATTCTGAGTTCTCTGCATTTTTCATACAAATTTTAAGATCAGTTGTCACTTTTTGTGGAAAAAAAAGCCAGCTTAGAGTTTGATAGAAATTGTATTGAACCTGTAGATCAATTTGGGGAGTATTGCTATCTTAAGAATAGTGAGACTTTCAGTCCACAGATGTGGATTTCTTTCCATTTATTTACGTCTTCTTTGATTTCTTTTTATGATGTTTTATAGATTTGTGCACCTTTTTTTTTTTTTGAGTCAGAGTCTTACTCTGTTGCCTAGGCTAGTGAGCAGTGGTATGATCATGGCTCACTGCAGCCTTAACCTCCTAGGTTCAGGCGATCCTTCTACCTCAGCCTCCCAAGTATTAGGGACTACAGGTTTGTGCCACCACATCTGGCTAATTTTTTTCTTTTTGAATTTTCTGTCGGGGCAAGGTCTCACTATGTTGCTCAGGCTGATCTCCAACTCCTGGGCTCAAGCAATCCTCCTGTTTTGGCCTTCCAAAGTGCTAGGATTACAGGCCTGAGTCACTATGCCCAGCCCAAGTTATACACTTCATTTGTTAAATTTATTTCTAAGCACGTTATTTCTTTTTGATGCTACTGTAATTTCTTTTTTCTTTTTTTTTAGAGACAAGGTCTCACTCTGTCTCCAGGCTAGAGGGCGATGGTACAATCATGGTTCACTGCAGCCTCAAGCTCCTGGGCTCAAGATATCCTGCTGCCTTGGTTTCCCAAAGTGTTGGGATTACAGGTATAAACCACCACACCAGGCAGACATAGTTTTCTTAATTTTATTTTTGAATTGGTAATGTATAGCGATGAAATTAATTTTTGTGTTTTGATCTTTTATATCACAACCGTTTAACTTAGTTAATAAGTTCTTTTGTAGTGTCTTTAGAGTTTTCTGTATTCAAAATTATACCATCTGTAAATAGAGATCATTTTACTTCTTTATTTCTAACCTGTGTGCCTTTATTTTTCTTCACTAAATGTCCTGACTAGGAACTTCAGTACAATAGTGAACAGAAGTGTGGAGGGTGGACATCCTTGTGTTGTTTCTGGTCTTAAGGGACAAGCATTCAGTCTTTCACCCTTAATTATGTGTGTCACTTTGCTATTCTTTTTCTGTCTTACATCTTTTCTGATCCTTTATTCCTACATAACTGCCTTCTTGTGTTTAATAGTTATTATCTGGTATACAGTATATGATTTTAATCCCTTGTTTATTTTACTACGAATATGTTGTTATTATTTTAGTGGTCTTCCTGTGGAATACAATTAATATCTTAATTTAAAATAATCAGTCTGGATTAATTTTAACATTATATAAATCTTTTGCTACAATATCGCTTCATTCTCCCCACCTTTTGTGGTATTTTTGTCATACTCATTCTAAATTATAAGCTCATCAACATCGTTTTATAATTATTACTGAATGCAGTTATATGTTAATAAAATAAGAGAAGAAAGGGGTTATAAATAAAAACACATTTATAAGTCTTCCATATTTATCCATACAGTTAACCTTTACTGGTACACTTTATTTCTTCACATGGCTTTAAGAAGTAGTACCCTCCAGCCCGGGCAACTTGGCGAGACCTCATCTCTACAATTAAAAAAAAAAAAAATAGCTGGGCATGGTAGCACGCGCCAGTAGTTCCAGCTACTTAGAAGGCTAAGGTGGAAGGATTGTCGGAGCCCAGCAGGTCAAGGCTGGGCTGTAAGTGTGCCACTGCACTCCAGCCTGGGTAACAGAAGTGAGACTCCAACTCAAGAAAAAAAGTGTCCTCACATTTCAGTCTGAAGGATTCCTTTTAGAATTTCTTGTAAGAGCTGGGCTCGGTGGCTCAGCCTGTAATCCCGCGCTTTGGGAGGCTGAGGTGAGTGGATTGCCTGAGCCCACGGGTTCGAGACCTGCCTGGGCAACTTGGCGAGACCTCATCTCTACAATAAATCAAAAAATTAGCTGGTTATGGCGGCATGTGCCTGTAGTTCCAGCTATTTGGAAGGCTGAGATGAAAGGATCTCCTGAATCCAGCAGGTCAAGGCTGTGGTGGCCATAAGTGTGCCACTGCACTCCAGCCTCGGTGACAGACCAAGACTCCTACTCAAAAAAATTTTTTAAAAATAATAAAAGTAAAGAATAGCCAATTACCATACTTTACTATTTTTAGCATGTCTCAGTGTTTTGTTTTTGAAAACTAGATATTGTCTATAATATCATGTTACAACTTTGGAAATCAGATTTTCCCTTCCTGGGATTTTGTTGTTGTTTCTGCTGCTGTTGCTATTTTCTGTTCTGTTCTTTTCTTTTCTTTATTGAGTTGAAGTCTCACTCTGATGCCTAGAATGGGGGGAAATGGCATGCTCACGGCCACCACAGGCTCGACCTGGGCTCTGGTGATCTTTCCGCCTTACCCTTCCAAGTAGCTGGAACTACATGCACGCGCCACCGTACCTGGCTAATTTTTTGACTTATTGTAGAGATGAGTTCTCGCCAAGGTGCCCGGACTGGTCTCAAACCCCTGGACTCAGGCAATCCTCTCATCTCGGCCTCCCAAAGAACTGGGATTATAGGCGTGAGCCACCATGCCCTGCCTGTTTTCTTATTTCATTACTTTCCCATATTAATTCTGTAAAGTCTGTATTTTTTCTCATGTGTGGCAACTGAAGATTCTACTTGGGTAGCTTTAGTAGTCAGCTAATAATTGAACAGAAGTTTCCTTAAATTCCTGGAACCAACACGTTTTTTAGTCTTACATCTCTGTGTCAAAGTTAGGCATATCTTTAACTTCCCAGCAGGCAGTTTTAGACTCTGTCTTAGCTTTCATTTCCTGTTTGCACAGAGTTTCAAGGTCTTGCAGAGGTAAGAGAGTCAGGTCTTTCCCGAGCACGTACATAGTACCACACATGCGTATGTCATCTAGTTTCTCAGGAATATGATGGAGATTTTCAAAGCTCTGTATGATCACCTCATTCCCCAGTTTTTCCCTCAAAGGTGTTTGGTCAGTTACTTACTTGTTAACCCCAACTGATACCTCTGCCTCAGACAGCTGTGTTATTAAACAATTGCCGCTGATTGTTTTCAATGAGCAGCCTAAGAAAATGCCTCTGCAAACTTTGAGTTGGTCAGGTAAAGACAGGCACTAAGAAGGAAGTTTAACAGAAGCTCCCAGGAAAGTCAAATATAACAATTCTCCAGAAAGAAAATTTTGGGGCACTCCAAACCTGTTCTGCTCCCTTCAGTGGTTGATAGACTGCTGTTTTTTACAGTTATCATAGTTGTAAGGCTGTTCATTTTTAAGAGGATAGGATGTGGGCAAGTTAAAACATAATAAGACTTCTTCTTCCAGAAATTCAGTCATTTTTCCCTAAATAAGTGTTTTTTTGGTATTCTCAGTTCTCAGTGAGTTGCAGTCTTTAGCTCATTTCCAGTTTTGAAAAGTTGATTTTGACACTGTTCTCATTGCTTTCATAGAGGAGCAGCTTTTTGGACTTCCTTGTTTTGCTATTTTGAAGGTGTTTCTTGACTCTTTCATATTGTTTTCATCTCTCTGCTGAAATTTTCCATCGGTTCAAGTGTGTTCACCATTTTTGTGTCAGATATTTTAATTTATTATCCTAGTTATTTTAAATTCCTTATAGGATAGTTTAAGAATATTGTTCATCTACAAATCTGTTTCTCTTGATTGTTTTGTCTCTTGGGTTTTGTTTGTCTGCTTTTGATTTTTTAAAAAACTTTTTCTGGCCAGGCATGGTGGCTCATGCTTATAATTCTAGCACTTTGGGAGGCCAAGGCGAGTGGATTGCCTGAGCCCAAGAATTTGAGACCAGCCTGGACAACTTGGTGAGACCTCCTCTCTACAATAAATCAAGAAAAATTAGCCGGGCTTGGTGGTGTACACCTATAGTTCTAGCTACTTGGAAGAGTGAGGTGGAAGGATTCCCTGAGCCCAGCTCTGACTCAAAAAACAAAACAAAACAAAAAAACTTTTTCATGTATCTCATCATTTTTATTGAATACTTGACATCATTTATAGGACAGTAGACACTGAGGTAAGCAATATTTATGTTTGAAATGGGTGCATCTCTTATGACAGGTCACAAGTGTGGAAGGGTTGAGTCAATCTAGTCAGGAGTTGAATGGGGTTGGGTTTCGTTGTTGCTATGGTTTCTTTCAGTGTACCACCAGCTTCAAATTCTTCTAGCTTTGCCTTGTGCTTCAGGTGGGGACTGAGGAGATATTCTTGCCCCACCATCAGCTTTCAACTTTTAGTGACCTCTACTCACCAAGTCACAGAGGGGATCTTTGTCTATGGCTCTGGCCTTCCTGTAGTGGTAGACTTTTATTACTTGATACATGCTGTTAGGCTTTTGGTGGAGTTTAGGAGGGGTTCTCTGTTGTCTTGGTCTAGCCTTGATCTTAGGTCAGTTCTGTGTGCCTGAGCCACATGAGTTGGGCTTTTACAATAGTCCTTCTCCTCCTCACCCCATGGCAGTCAAGCTTTGCCTCTATCTGTTAGGTGGAGCTTATGTAGCAGAGAGTTCTCTCCTTTTCCCCCATGGTAGGGGACATCTATGATACTGGTATAGGATCCTAGACCCAGGGCTCTTTCCTCTTCCTCTTCCAGGGTTAGAGGGCGTTCCCCCCATTCTTACCCTATAAGCAATGAGTCTATTTCTGACTCCTGGAGGTAAAGGTTTGCTGTCCTTTCCCCAGTACCTTGAAATATCTCTTCTACATGCATGTAGGGTACAGGCAGGGAAGTGGCATTTTATAATCACAAACCACAGCAGTGGCCAAGGCCTGTGAAGGGAGCAAAAACTTCCCTTCCCTGGGGTCTCGGGAGTTCTGTACTCTCATAGGAGTCTATACTCAGCCTTTAGCTGTTCATTAAGATGCTAGCTGGCTGGGCGTGATGGCTCAAGCCTATAATCCCAGCACTTTGGGAGGTTGAGGCGTGAGGATTGTCTGAACTCAGAGGTTCAAGACCAGTCTGGGCAACTTGGTGAGACCTCCTCTCTACAATAAATAAAAAAATTAGCCGGTCATGGTAGCAAGTGCCTGTAGTTCTGGCTACTTGGAAGGCTGAGGCGGAAGGATCGCCAGAGCCCAGCAGGTCAAAGCTGTGATGGCCATGAGCATACCATTACACTCCAGCCTGGGCGACAGAGTGAGATTCTGACTCAAAAAGAAGTTGTTAGCTGATTTTTTTCTTATTGTCATGATCTGTGTGTGGGCGGTCCCTGCCTCTTTTTTCTGCATCTGGTCACAGGTAGAATCGCCCCTGTGTCCTGTCTCCATATGGTGGGGTCTCTCCCTCCTAGGAATTTGGATTACCTGCTTGCCCTGCAGCATCTGTGATGTGCTCAAGGAAAGCAGTGACTGTGTAGATTACCCAGTATTCCAAATGGAATCTTACAATTAGGGGGAGAGCAATGTCCTCTCCAGCTTTTGACATCCTCAGTGGGAGAAGAATCATCACCCAGGGTATTGTGAGACCATGTGAAAAAATGTGAATTGAAGTCACTTGGTAGATTCTATAGTTTTCATAATAGTTAACATTATTAACCGTTTACACAAGGGCAGCAGGTAATATCTGTAGGATTGCCACATCATCTGAAATAGCAAACAAGCTAAACATGGCAACAATCATAATGGTGATATGATACATAGTGACGTAACAGAACATACCACAAACAGAATGTTCAACAACAGTAACACACAACAACTGCAAGCAACTAGTGAATAAAAGAAACCTGTCAAGCTGAAGAAGCCAAATCCCAAGAGCACATACGGTATGCTTCCATTTATAGAAAGTTCAAAAGCATGCAAAAAGTCAAGTTATATATTTTAGGGTCTATGATACATGATAAAGTTATAAAGCAACACAAGAGAATGATTAGCATAAAATTCAGGGGAGTGGTTACTGTTTTCAAAGTTCTAAGTTGGTGAAGAGCTAGTATAACTTAGAGTTTTCAATTCCTGGTGACAATTGTCCTGTTGCTTTATAGGACTTTAGGTCAGACGTGATCATTGACGATGTGTTGGTTTGACTAAATATTAATTTTCTAACTTCACAGGTGGGGCCTGAGTTAGATTGTTTTCTCTGTGGATATAAAAATTCTTCTCATTAACACTGACTCACAGGATATGTGAGTTCATTGCCACCTCTTGTCATCTTCAGTCAGAAATAAAGGCCCACCAGCAGAGGGAGGCATTAAGAGTTCAGATTTCTTGAACAGGATTTGGGGCACATTGGTTGCAGAAGAGGGTGGTAGTGATCTGATGTCACAGGCTAGGAGTCCTCAAAGAAAGCTGGGTCCCCTCTTATCTTGCTAGAGGGAGACAGTCCCTTGGTCAGGGGATCTGAGTGGGTAGAAGAGTAATGACCCTCTGGTGACCCCATACAGAAGATTATGTTTTAAAGCAGAATGTGTTTTGGCAGGTCTAATGCACATTCCTCTAGCCCATTATCAAGACAGTTTGGAAAATACTTTGAAACACGTTATATAAAGTACTTACCTAGCACTTAGCTAGTCCTTACGTCCTTACTACATGCCAAACACTGTTCTAGGTTTTTTGTTTTTGTTTTTTGCTGGTTTTTTTGGTCAGAGTCTCACTCTGTTGCCCAGGCTGGAGTGCCGTGGCACGCTCACAGCCACTGCAGCCTCGACCTGCTGGGCTCAGGTGATCCTTCCGCCTCAGCCTTCCAAGTAGCTGAAACCACAGGCATGTGCCACCATGCCCAGACAATTTTTTTGATTTATTGTAGAGACGAGGTCTCACCAAATTGCTCAAGCTGGTCTTGAACTCCTAGGCTCAGGCAATCCTCTCTTCTCTGCCTCCCAGAGTGCTGGAATTACAGGCGTGAGCCACCGCACCCGGCTTTATTATCCCCATTTCAAGAGGAGGGAATTTGCCTAAAGGGGAACAGAGAGTAAGTGGGAGCTGGAACGTGGGCCCAGTTGTCTAGCTCCTGAGTCTGGGCATGTCACCACCCTACCCAGCTGCCTCACTAGAAGCTAGTGAGAAGACTAGAAGTTTCTGGAAGCTGTCACATGCTTTGTGGCTGATCTATGGCTCTGGAGCTTTAAGGCCACCGGTTTCAATGGGCAGAGGGAGGAAAGTAGCCCAACTTCCTGTGCCAGTGTGTAGATGTTGGCTTGTTTTCACAGAATTTAAAACATTGGTCTGAAGCCAGCGGCAGGATTTGCATGGCCCAGAGACCAGCCCAGAATGAAGGTCCCCATTGGCCCTCGTGCTGGAAAGATTGTTTCTCTTCCTTGGTATAGACTGTCTACAACAGCCCTGGGGCCAAAATCACAGGAGGAAGGATAAAGGAAGCAAAAAAATAAAAATAAAAATAAAGCAGTAAAATGGTAAACTGGATGAAAGACCCAGAGAATCTGGTAGAAGACCGAAGATTAAGAAACAGCCCTCGCCAGGTTCGGTGGCTCAGCCTGTAATTCCAGCACTTTGGGAGGCCAAGGCGAGTGGATTGCCTGAGACCGCGGGTTCGAGACCTGCCCGGGCAACTTGGCGAGACCTTGTCTCCACAATAAATTAAAAATTAGCCGGGCGTGGTGGTGCGCGCCTGTAGTTCCGGCTACTTGGAAGGCTGAGACGGAAGGATTGCCGGAGCCCAGCAGACCGAGGCTGCGGTGGCTGGGAGTGTGACATTGCATGCCAGTCAGGGCGACAGAGTGAGACTCCAACTCAAAGAAAAGAAAAGAAAAAGCCCTCAACCTTGACCACTGTGGGCACAGGTCTTTCTGTGTCCTCACCTGTGAGATGAAAAGTCATCCCAGGAGTTCCCAAACACAGCTCTGCCTCTGGAATTCCTGGAGAGATATGGGGAAAAACAGGCTTCTCATTCCAACCCACACAATTCCAACTCAGTGCAGGAAACCTGGCACAATTCTGGAGCCATCCATTCTCCAGTGGTTCAAGATAATCAAGTGTTTGGCATATACTAGGCTTGTAAGAAAGATAGGGCTGGGTGCAGTGGCTCAAGCCTGTAATCCAGCACTTTGGGAGACTGTAGAGAGTGAATTGCCTGAGCCCAGGCGTCCAAGACCAGCCTGGGCAACTTGGTGAGACCTCATCTCAACAATAAATCAAAAAATTAGCCAAGTATGGTGGTGCAAAAGGATTGCCTGAGCCCAACAGGTCGATGCTAGGGTGGCTATGAGTGTGCCACTGCTCTTCAGCCTGGACTATAGAGTGACACCAACTCAAAAAAAAAAAAAAAAAATAGAAAGAAAGACAAACCCGCATTATTGTGAGGTTTGCATTCATGACATAACTAAAAAGAATTCCTACCCAAAAGCCAACAACTGTAATATGTGTAGAAGTCAATGTGAGACTGGGCACTGTGGCTCACGCCTTGTAATCCCAGCACTTTGGGAGGCCGAAGTGAGAGGATTGCCTGAGCTCAGGGGTTCAAGACCAGCATGGGCAACCTGGTAAGACCTTGTCTCTACAGTAATTCGAAAAATAAGCCCGGCATGGTCGCATGCACTTGTAGTTCCAGCTACTTGGAAGACTGAGGTGGAAGGATCACCTGAGCTCAGCGGGTCGAGGCTGCAGTGACTGTGAGCATGCTACTACACAACCCGGGCAACAGAATGAGACTCTAACTCAAAAAAAAAAAAAAAAAGAAAGTCAATGTGGCAGAGTTGGTTGAGGACTAATAGAAAGTGATATCCTTCTTTCTTATGAACATAAATAGTTTCAAATGTTAAATGTGACTGGGTACGGTGGCTGATGCCTGTAATTCCAACATTTTGGGAGGCGGAGGCGAGAGGATTGCCTCAGCCCAGGGATTCGAGACCAGACCAGGAAACTTGGAGAGCCCTCATCTCTACAGTAAATCGGAAAACTAGACGAGTATGGTTGTGCACCCCTGTAGTTCCAGCTACTTGGAAGGCTGAGGCAGAAGAATCGTCTGAGCACAGCAGGTCGAGGCTGCGGTGGCCGTGAGCATGCCACTACACTTAGCCTGGGTGATAGAGTGAGACTCTAAAAGAAAAAAAAGTTGAATGTGAAAGAAGAGTTTTTATTTGTCATTTCTTGCTCTGCTAGGCATAGCTCACAGGCCACGCTGGGCACGGAACCCTCTTCTTTGAACTGCCTGATAGTGAAAAGTGAAATGGGAAAAAATGGATGATTTGCTAATCACTGCAAAGCTTATAAAGTTCGCCAGGCGCTGCACAAATACATTTCCATAGAAGCTTTCCATGTCTTCATTCACATATTCATTCACAGGTTCAACTAATATTTACTGAGTTATTTGCCTTCCTTAATACTGAGAGCCCAAAAATGCACCGAGTGTTTTGTATGCATCAGAAATATCACATATACCCCCCCAAATTTGCACAACTGTTATATACCCATAAAAACAACTTAGGCAGAAAAATCATAGACCGAGTAATCTCATAGACAACTTACCTTCCTGCCCAATTACTCTGGCTTAGACTACTTCAAAATATCCCCGATCTTTTTAAAATTAGGAATCCCTGAGGAGACTAGAAAGAACCCAAACCCTGCAAAGTGAACTTGAATTAGTCCTTGACTATGTACTAATGTGAATCTTACTTCTGCTTTTGAAGAACATTTATTTTCATTCCACAATTAGTAAAAATTTGACACATCTTAAAAAATGTTAATATTTAAGAAAGGTTTCCTTAAAAGTCCTGGAATAAACAAAATTCAGTGTCTAAAAATGAGAGAGGCAATTGTAATAGACATTTATGCTCCATAAAACCTTTTTCTCAAATAGCACTGATGACATTGGGCTCTAGTTAATGAGTAACAGAAGTGTGCACTGTTGGGTCTTTCCTCATACACAGCATATGGCTTAGCCTTGTCTATATAAACCGCTGTCATTTTATTTTTTTTTTAATCAGAGTCTCACTCTGTTTCCAGGCTGGAGTGCAGTGGCATGCTCATGGCCACGGCAACCTCGACCTGCTAGGCTCAGGCGATCCTTCCATCTCAGCCTTCCAAGTAGCTGGAACCACAGATGCATGCCACCGGGCCCAGCTAATTTTTTGATTTATTGCAGAGAAGAGGTCTCCCCAAGTTGCCTAGGCTGGTCTCAAACCCCTGAGCTCAGGCAATTCTCTTGCCTCCACCTCCCAAAGTGCTGGGATTACAGGTGTGAGCCACGACATCTGGGTCCCGTGAACATTTTAAGTAGCTTAAATATTTATTTACTATTAAAACAACAGAACAATACTTAAGTAATTTAAATTATTTGCAATCATACTTTCATTGTCCAACACTAGTAATTTTATATTACTATCATCAGTATGTATATATAATTTGGTGACATTTCAAGTGTAACATATTTTTACCGACATTTTTCTAAGGTATGGCAGAATATGCATGTGTTTTGTTGTTGATAGCTGCACAATATTGCCAGATATCATTATTAAAAAAAATACTGACCAAGCATCTTAGTTATAGATGTTTCCTTAGAGAACATTTATGGGGCTCCTTTCCTGTATGCCGCTCAGAAGATCTCTGTAAGAGTCCTGTGAGCCTGACTTTCTTGACCTGATGTGAACCAATAAGATTCTTTTCTGAAATTAGCCGGGTGCGGTAGCGTGTCCCTGTAGTTCCAGCTACTTGGAAGGCTGAGGCGGAAGGATCGCCGGAGCCCAGCAGGTCAAGCTGTGGTGGCTGGAAGCAGCCATTGCACTCCAGTCTGGGCAACAGACTGAGACTCCAACTCAAAAAAAAAAAAGATTCTTTTCTGATAATCAATAATTCAATCAATCATTACATGCTTTTGGATTGTAAAGTGTGACCTCAGGTGCTATAGTTAGCCATCCTGAAGTCTACATGTCATGTGGAATGAGAAACAAAGAAAGCTGTCTTCCCAAAAAAAAAAAGATTAGCTGGGCTCGGTGGCTCAGCCTGTAATCCCACGCTTTGGGAGACTGAGGTGAGTGGATTGCCTGAGCCCGCGGGTTTGAGACCCGCCTGGGCAACTTGGCAAGACTTCATCTCTACAATAAATCAAAAAAAAAAATTAGCCGGGTGTGGTAGTGCGCGCCTGT
>NW_007253307.1:466823-484895 GCF_000164805.1 Carlito syrichta
CTCGGAAGGCTGAGGCAGAAGGATCACCGGAGCCCAGCAGGTCGAGGCTGCGGTGGCCGGGATTGGCCACTGCACTCTAGTCTGGGCGATGGAGTGAGACTCCAATTCAAAAAAAAAAGAAAGATTGAAATAGGTGCTCATGGAAGAGCAGAAGGAAAAACATTGAGTGAGTATTGTCTAAGGTCTCCTCACCTTTCAAGGCCTGGTCTGTGTTGGTAGAGGCTATGGTAATCAGAACTCTGATGCTCTATGTTTGAAGTTCTTCTGACACACAACAGAAGGTCTCTGCTCCACACGGTCATTTGGGGATCCAGGCTGACAGAAGCTTTGTCTCCTGCTTCCAAAGTCACCATCCACCAGCAGCCAGTTGGGAACAAGAAAGGTAAAGAAGGCACTCATATTCCTCACCTCATATTCCATTGTCCCTATCTAGGGAACGAAAGGATTTGGGAAATGTAAGGCCTAGAGGCGTTACATTCCAGAAAGAGTTCTTCTTAATGAAGAAGTAAGCATGAGTCATTGGTGGCTGTCTTAGTCCGGTTTCTGCTGTTATAACAGAATACCCAAGGTTGGAGAATTTATTTAAAAAATAAATTTATTTCTCACAGTTCTGGAGACTGGGAAGTCCAAGTGCATAGTGCTAGCATCTGGAGAGGGTCATCTTAGGGCAGAAGGGAAGAGGGTGGAAGGGCGGGAGTGGGCAAGAACGTGAGAGATGGAGAGGGAAAGGAGGCTGAACTCCCATGGTAACCCATCCACAACCATAATTATGGCACGAACCCATTTGTGAGGACAGGGCCCTTATGACACAGTTGTTTCCCAAAGGCCCCATCTCTTAACAGCAGAAGCAGTATCCATCTATCTGACTCTGTATCAGACATCGTGAAAGCCAAGGGCAAAAAGTAGCTCAGGAAGGAGACGGCGATCCACTTGTTGAAACGCTCCTGACTCCTCAATAAAATGTGGACTAAAAATTGCCTAGTAGATCTGATTAGAGCAATTTTGGTGGAGTTTTGGGTCAAATGTCTAAGTGTGGTAGGTGCAATGAGATGAAAGGAGAGGAAGTCAAGACAAATAATGATAAGTCTTTGGGGAAATCTTGATGTAAGAACAACACAAAAATGAGACACAGATGGATCAGAATGAAGAATGAGGAGGTTTTTTTTTTTTCTTTTTAATTTTAGGATCAAAGAAAAGGGGAATTAATGACTCAGGAATAGAAAAGAAGGAAATTGCAGAACAAAACCTGGGTCTCAGCTCCTTTGTTCCTAAGAAGTTATTCCAGCTGTCTCTAGTATTGTCTTAGTTCAGGCTGCTATAACAAATTATCATAGACTAAGTGATTGGTAATCAACAGAAATTTATTTCTCCTAGTTCTGGAGGCTAGATATCCAAGATCAGGGTGCCACCATGGGGTTTAGGTGAGGGCTCTCTTTTGGGTTACAGTTTGCAGTTTTGGTTTTTTCTCACTCTGTCATCCAGGCTAGAGTGCAGTGGCATGATCATAGCTCAGCACAGCCTTGATCTAGGCTCAGGTGGTCATTCTGTCCCCATTTCCTGAGTTGCTGGGATTACAGATGCACACCATCAAACCTCGCTAATTTTTTGATTTTTATTTTTTCTGTAGAGATGAGATCTTGCTACATTGCACAAGCTGATCTGGAACTCCTGGGCTCAAGCAACCCTCTCACCTCGGCCTCCCAAAATGCTGAGATTATAGGCATGAGCCACCGTGCCTGGCCAGGTATTCCTTTTACAAGGGCACCAATCCCATTCATGAGTGCTCCACCCTCATGACATAATCACCTCCCAAAGTCTCCACCTCCTAATATACCATCACATTAGGGGGGATGGATTTTAACATATGAATTTTGGGGACACAAGTATTCATTCCATTGCAATATTGTTTCCCTAATATTTTGATTTTTCTACTCTAGCTATTCCTTTGTTACAAGATCCTTCAATAAAGAATGTAATCAATTCACACATCATTAAATTAGCCTAGGTTATTTACCATCAAGAATCAAGAGACATTTCTCAAGTACCCGCAAGATCAAAGTGCAAAAAAGATTATTTTCATGTATCCTCCCTGGAAGATTGATGGGTTTTGTTAAATCCATCAAGGACTTTCGGTTCTACTAGTGTATCTGATTCTAGCCCTGTATACCATTAAAACAAACAGCAAGAATCAGTCAGCTGCACCCCAGGCTACCACAGAGAAGGCCAGACCATTTTTTTTGACCCTAACTGCTTTCACAGCTCAAACTGTGCCACAGAACAAGGACTTAATTTTCCCAGCTTCCAGTCCTCTTTGTGAAAGCCATTATCTTTTGTCACCTTTCTGGTCCCTCAGTAGGAAAATCTCTACTTGTTCAATATTCTGGCCATTAGCAGTTTGAAATTTCACTCCTGAGAGAGCTGCTGATAGGGAATGGGGTGGTTCACGCAGCATTTATTGTGCCCTTTGTTCTTTAAAAATTATTAGGTCATTTGCCCAGATCCTTATTGCTGAAAGTGAATTGACCATTAGCAGGAGGCTATTAGCTACTAAGTGGAGTCTGTTGTAGAGTATTCTCAAAGGCCATTAGCTTTTCATTGGGGGGCAATTGGTGTTTACTGTTTTTCATTGTGTGTTCAGTTGCATGCATTATCCCCCTGAGGTCGTAAAACCTTTAAAAGCATTGAAACAGTTATAAAAAATCCACTTGCTAATGTGCAAGCAAGATGGAGCTACAGCCAGTGGAGAGGAAGAAGGGCTTTATTTCACTCAGGATCAGTCTGGTATCTCTGCCTTCGAACTCAGTGTGTTATTATTTCCCTTCCCATGAACTTCAGTTAATCATAAATAATGCGCATCAAGTCATTTCACCCTGATTGCAAATATCAGTCCTGGGACAAATATTTAAATAGCGTCAGTCAGTCTTTTGTGCTCTTTATCAAACCCCAAGGTAAACAACACAGCTTCTGAAAAGACTTTCTTTTTTAGCAAATGCTATTCTGAAACCAAGTTCATAGACCACAGGATTTTAACTCAACCCCGCCTGCGGCAAGGAGTTATCCGGGATACGGGAAGATGTGCCCCGTTCAAGGAGGCTGGGTGGTAGTACTTTGGAATAAAACCCAGGTCTCTGGCTCCTCCACCCTTCTGCTCTAACTGTATCCATCTCAGGGCCTGGAGCCGCCGCAAAGGCTGCGTACCAAGACTTGCTCCTGCCTCCCAGCCCTGGTTGGATGCCCTTGCAGGGGACCCGGAGAATTAAAGGAATCAAGGAATCCCCTCCTCTCGTTTCCAGAAAGGGGGAGACAGGAGTTTCTCTGCCCCTGGCTCAGAAGGGAGGACAAAGTCTTTGCTGCCCAGGAGTGGGGCAGAGGAAGTTCCCTCAAGTGATGTGAGGGAAAAAGATGAGGAGATGGAGGAGGAGGAGAAGAGGGGAAGAGGGGGGAGAGAGGGGATGAGGAAGAAGAGAAACCCTTTCTTTTTTTTTTTAAGTTGGAGTCTCACTCTGTCGCCCAGACTGGAGTGCAGTGTCTGCTCCTGGCCACTGCAGCCTCGACCCCCTGGGCTCCAGTGATCCTTCCGCCTCAGCTTTCCAAGTAGCTGGAACTACAGGCGTGCACTACCATGCCCGGCTCATTTTTTTTATTTATTTATTGTAGACATGAGGTCTCGCCAAGTTGCCCAGGAGGGTCTCGAACCCGCAGGCTCAGGCAATCCACTCGCCTCAGCCTCCCAAGGCACGGGGTGACAGGCTGAGCCAGAAACCCCTTCTGACAGAAGAGTGCCCTGGAGGGAGGTGATTCTCTACTCCATCCCCCTCTGGGCAGCGAGGCCACCGCCTGAGCGCAGCCTGCCATCCGTCTGACCTGGACTGCTGCCGCCGTCCCACTTCAGAGCTGCCCCCTCCAGTCCAGAGCCCCGACGAACTTACTAAAATGCAGGTCTGGTTACCCCCCACGGAGACCCCTGTTGCTGTAGGATCAAGCCCAAAGCCTGTTCCCTTCTGGACCTGTCCGCTTCTCGCCCAGGCCTCTGTTTCTGGCCCTTCTCCCTTGACCCCCCCCCTCGGTGTCATGGCCTGCTTAATGTCCGTCTCTCCTAATACATCGTATAAGTCTCATGAGGGCAGGGCTACATCTTTCTCTGTGGCTGTTGTATTTCTAGCTTAACACCTACGGCCTACGGCCAAAAAGGTCCTTGATGAGCCTGTGACAATGAAGTGAACACACAAGTAAAATTCCTCATGAAATTTGAAGCTCATAACAGAAGTCACTTCTCCTGGGGAACTTTCCCATGATTTCCACAGTCTGGCAGGTGCTGACCTGGCCACTCCCATCACATCTCACGTCACCGTGGCCCCGCTAAGGTGTCATTACCCATCTTCTCCCTGTCTCCGCCAGACCTCAACCCTGAGCTCTGGGAACAGAGAATATGTTGGTTTCTTCACTGGCTTCGTTCGGCTACCTCACACGGAGCCTGACAGTTCATACTCAATATTTGTCAAATTGGCCAGGTATGGGGGGCTCACGACTGCAATCCCAGCACTTCGAGGGGCCAAGGTGGGAGGATTGCTTGAGCCCAGGATTTCAAGAACAGCCTGGGCAACATGGAAAAACCCCGTCTTTACCACAAAAAAAAAAAAAAAATTAAAAAATGAGGAGGGCGTAGTGATGTGCACCTGTAGTCCCAGGTACTCAGGAGACTGAGGCCGAAGGATTGCCTGAGCTCGGGAGGTTGAGGCTGTGGTAAGCATTGTACTCCATCCCAGGAAAGAGTGAGACCCCCTACTAAAAAATAACATGTCCAGTGAAAGACTGTGCACCTAACTTTTCTGATTCTCAAGTATAAACCGCTCCAGAGGAGTGAGAAACAATTGCCATATCATCCATATGCTATTTGTTTTGTGTTGGGCAGTGCGAAAAACGCTTGACCCACATCATCAGGTAAACCCACACTTCCCCAAGTTGTGAATGCAACTGAGGGCACGTGTCCTGGTATTCCCTGAATTGTCATGGTTGTGCCACCCCCTTCCCCAACTACCACCTTTGTCCACCTTAAAATGGAAGACCAGTGTCTGCCTGTCTTTGTCTTTCTCTCTCAGACTTGCCCTTCCGGGAATCTGCGTAACGCCTCTCTGTCTCTTCTCTTTCCTTCTCTTTCTCATCCTCCTTCTCCTCCTTCTTCCTCTTCTTCTTTCCTCTTTCGTAATTTCCCCTCTCTCTTTCTTTTGAGTTGGGGTCTCACTCTGTTGCCCAGACTGGAGGGCAGTGGCACACGCATGGCCACCCCAGCCTCCATTGGCTGGGCTCCAGGGATCCTTCCGCCTCAGCCTTCCAAGTAGCTGGAACTACAGGCTCGTACTACCACGCCCGGCTCATTTTTTTGATTTACTGTGGAGATGAAGTCTCACCAAGTTGCCCAGGAGGGTCTCGAACCTGCGGGCTCAGGCAATCCGCTCACCTCATGGGATTACAGGCTGAGTCACCGAGCCCGGCTTTCTTTTCTCTTTCATAATTTTCTCTGCCTTTTTTTTTTTTTTTTTTTTTTTAGTTGGAGTCTCACTCTGTTGCCCAGGCTGGAGGGCAGTGGCACACTCATGGCCACCTCAGCCTCCGTCTGCTGGGCTCAGGTGATCCTTCGGCCTCAGCTTTCCAAGTAGCTGGAACTACAGGCACGTGCCACCATGCCCAGTTATTCACTGCTTTTTTTTTTTTTTTAAATATAAAGCAAGAATTCCAGCTAGACCACACTGGGTAGATTTTCAATTTCTCTCTGTTATTGCATAGAGTTATTGGGAGAATTGAAGAAAGTTATACATGTAAAGTACTTAGAACAGCACCTGCCACGTAAAAACTTACAGGACTGCTCACTTGACCCTTTAGTTTTCTGTATTTCCTTCCTTCAACTCTTTTGAGATTTAATTTGTTATACTAACTTTTTTAAACGGCTAATAAAAAATGGATGTTCAGCCGGACTTGGTGGCTCAGCCTGTAATCCTGTGCCTTGGGAGGCTGAAGTGAGTGGATTGCCTGAGACCGAGGGTTCGAGACCTGCCTGGGCAACTTGGTGAGACCTCATCTCTACAATAAAAAATCAAAAATTAGCCAGGCGTGGTAGTGTGCGTCTGTAGTTCCAGCTACTTGGAAGGTTGAGGCGGAAGGATCGCTGGAGCCCAGCAGGTTGAGGCTGCGGTGGCCGGAAGCGTGCCACTGCACTCTAGTCTGGGCGACAGAGCGAGACTCAACTCAAAAAATAACAAAAAACGGATGTTCAATCCCCCCAAATAAAGAAGAAGTTACAGGATTGCTGCTACGGTTGAACTGTAGACCTGCCCACCACACTGACCTCAACTCAGCTTTTTTGTTGCTGTTTAAGTCAAAGTCTCACTCTGTGGTCCAGGCTGGAGTGCAGTGGAATGATTACAGCTGTTCACAGTCTCAGCCTCCTGGGCTCAGGAGATCCTTCCATCTCAGCCTCCTGAATAGCTGGGACTACAGGCGCATGCCACCACTTCCAGCAAATTTACAAAATTGTTTTTTGTAGAGATGAGGTCTTGCTATGTTGCCTAAGCTGGTCCAGAGCTCCTGAGCACAAGCAATCCTCCCGCCTCGGTCTCCCAAAATGCGGGGATTACAGGCATGAGCCTCTGTGCCTGGCCCCAAATCAGTTTTATACTGCTCCCAGTTATGCAATCAGCAAAAATCAGTCAGCTTCTCTGTCCTATTCCCAAACTCCCAGAAGAGCCATCCCAGGCCAGGCATTTAATCAACTATGCTTGTGTGTGTGTGTGTGTGTGCGCGTGTGCGCGCGTGTGTGTGTGTGTGTGTGTGTAAGGAAGGGGAGATGAAGTACAAGATGATATGACTTGTGGGCTGATTTCTGTCCTCCCCAAAGTTGATGTGTTGAAGTCCTGGCTTCCAGTGCCTGAGAATGACTGTTTGGAGACAAGGCCTTGCAGAGGTAATCAAGTTAAAATGAGGCCATTTGGACAGGGCCTAATCTAATCTGACTGGCGTCCTTATAAGGAGAGGAAATTTGGATACACAGAGAAGCACTAGGGATGCCCGCGTGCACAGAGGAATGATCACGGGGGACACAAGAAAGCTGCCGTCTGTATGTCAAGGAGAATCCTCAGAAGAAACCAAACGTGATCTTGAACTTCCAAGCTTTGAAACTGTGAGACAATACATTTGTGTTGTTCAAGCCATCCAGTCGGTGGTATTTTGTTATGACAGCCCCAGAAAATTAATATATTAACCAGAGACAGTCGTTGACCCTCACTTTTTAAAGTTTGTTTATGTGAGATAAATTCTCATGCTCCAGAAAGACCAAAAAAAAAAAAAAAGTTTGCTTTTTAAGGTAGTGTTGGGCTGGGTGCAATGGCTCATGCCTGTAATCCCAGCACTTTGGGAGGCAGAAGCGAGAGGATTGCCTGCATTCAGAGGTTCAAGACCAGCCTGGGCAACACGGTGAGATCTCATCTCTACAATAAATAAAAAAATTAGCCAGCCACGGTGGCACGTGCCTGTAGTTCCAGCTACTCGGAAGGCTGAGGCGGAAGGATCGCCGGAGCCCAGCAGGTCGAGGCTGCGGTGGCCTTGAGCGTGCCACTGCACTCCAGCCTTGAGCGTGCCACTGCACTCCAGCCTGGGAGTGAGACTCCGACTCAAAAAAAAAAAAAAGATGATGCCTGGAACAGAGAAAGTAATCTACTACTGGCAACCTCTGCTCATTTTTGCTATTGTCGTTGCTAGTTTTGGTTTTGTGGGTGGTAGTCATGTTGTTAGGATCTGCACTGCTGGGAGGAGGGTGTCTCAGACCAGTCTGCACGCCAGAAGATTCAGAGGACCACGGGAAAAAGGCCAAAAGAATGATTGTGTTCTCTGCATACAAGATTTTTAGAATTTAAAATTCCCCAGGGTAAGTTGAAAATTTGTTTGGATTCAAAATCATAGTCGAGGGGAACGATAACAGTAAACATGGGGAAGCATTGAAAACGGTGAAAGCAAAATGGAAATTGTGAGTAAAGGCTAGAGTTACAGCTTACAAAGCGAATACTAATGGGATAATTAAGAAAAAAACATCCCTGTCGGTCCATCATTGATGAAAGCTCATCCTATGCTGTATATATCATTTCAGTATAACAAAATTCTTTCTAAATACACTTTTTAATTTTATTTATTCATTTATTTATTTATTTATTGCCTTTTTTAGAGGCAGAGAAATAGCCCAGCCTTCTTTTTCCAGTGTAAGAAAGCACAGCTGGACAGTTGGTGCTCTGAGTCACTGTGGATTTCATGAACGTCTGTTGTCTTGCCTCAGACTCTAGTCATAATTTTTATATTGTTTCTGTGGGAAAATTGTGTTTTAGATCCCAAATAGCAAAATTCCAAGTGAATTTTGGATTACAGTGTGTTTATAAAGTTGGTCCGGCGGACTTCCTGTTTCAGAGGGAGGCTGCGGTTCCTGCCAATACTCGGAATGATCCAGCCCATCCTATGTAAAGAAAAAAACAAACTGTCCTATTATGACAGAATTGAAATTCATTCCCTGCCTTGTAAGTGGGTTCAAAATACGGAAGGCTGTCTGACTTAGTCCCTGTTTAACCACGACTTATGTATTAGAAAACAATTCCTCTTTAATTTTTGTGTATTTCAGTTTCCACAACAAACATGTACTTTTGCAATCAGAAAAACACAGTATAATAAATGCTTTTTTAAAAAAAGAGACTCTGGAGCTTTCTTTTATGTAATTTTTTAAAAAAATCATTACAGTCAAAAAATTTCATCTGGCACTGAGAAGTCCTGCCTCTCTTGAGCAATGCCCCAAGTTTTGTTCTTAATGTACCAAGTTCATCTTTGGATGGGAGCTTGAGGAACAACTGTGAGAAGGGCTGTGTCCTTTATTTGCACTTAACCTTATCAACTTTAACTTATCCTTTGCCACCTGCTATCAACAGCACCTGCAGTATCTGCTGGGATAACAAAAGAGGCATTCAGCAGTTGAAAACTACTGTTAGTTCCAAAGTCAAGGTTGCCTCTTTGGGGAATCTACTCAGATAACTGTGGATTTTTCTTTCCTTTTTTTTCTCAGTAGCGAATACATTCACATAATTCATGAATTAAAAAATTTTGTTTTTTCAATAAATGCCTTTTCAGGTCCTTCTTCTGTTTTCATCTCCCCAGCCCTCACAGGCAACTAGTTACTTTTATTTACAGTTTTAGATGTATCTTCCCAGAATTGTTAAAGATAAATATAATCACATATGACCTCATATATATTTTAAGCTGTGGATCATTTAAAGAACACTACGGCCGGTGTAAAAAAAAAAATTTAGTGTGAACCTTATGTGACTTTCATTTTCCTGCAATAGTAGAGAGAGCATAGTCTGTTAACTAGTACTAGGAGCCAACAGATGAAACATTTTTTTTATTATTATCATTGTTTTGAGTTGGAGTCTCACTCTTGTCACCCAGGCTGAAGTACAATGGCACACACACAGCCACTGCAGCCGCGACCCGCTGGGCTTAGGCGATCCTTCCACCTCAGCCTTCCAAGTACCTGGAACTACTGATGCACGCCACCATGCCTGGCTAAGGTTTTTTGTTTTGTTTTGTTTGATGATTTTTTATTGTAGAGACGAGGTCTCACCAAGTTGTCCAGGCTGGTCTCGAACCGCTGGGCTCAGGCAATCCTCTGGCTTTGGCCTCCCAAAGTGCTGGGATTACAGGCTGAGTCACCACGCCCGGCCGTAACATTATTTTAAAACATAACTTTGAACTATATTTCCTCGTGCTTCAGCTGAGAAAGAGAATCTGCATCTGTGAGTGTGAAGGCAAAATGGGTCATGGACTCTAGGGCTCTGACTAGTACAAGCTCCTGGACAAGAGATAATTCATGATTATCTTTACGTGGACAATGGCATCCTCTAACCTTCCTTTGATGATAAATGAGCAGCCTTAAATTATGGCTCAAAACTATTAAGGTAGACATATTATTAAGCCAGACTATTGCTGTGGGATATAATCTCTATAATGGACTGATCAACTCAACCTTCTTTTATTGCTTGCAAAAGTCATACCATTAGCCGAAGTTTACTGAGCCTCAATAATGTGCTTTCTATACATCCAGAGTTAGAATAATGAGTTGGGAGAGACCTTCGACCTCTAGAGTGTCTAAGAAGACAGTTGGTCACCTGCCATCGAGAAAGCCTATGAGGATTTGCAAAGGAAGTCAGGGAGGGCGCCTCTGTTTCTTTCATTACCTGAGACCAGGTATATTGATTAGCCGAATGGACTTTCACAGTCTTGCTTTGCATAAATCAGTGTTAATGTAGAAGCACATTAAAAGCCTGGTGCAGTATCTTTAAATGATCCAGTGTATGGGAAACCCGTTTGCCTCACTGCTTTATTATCTGTCCATATTCATTATATGTAATGATATTACACATTTTTGAACATTTGAGGCTGAATTGCAGATATCAGTCTCCTTAATCCTAAATGATTGTGTTCATTTTCCAAGTACAAGGGCATTCATTTGCATAACCACAGTATAGTTACAAAAATGAGAAAATATGACATTGAAATAATACTATTATCTGATGTATAAGATCTTATTCAAATCTCCCCAACTGTCCCCGAAATATCCTTTATGGCAACTTTTAGTTTTCTGGTATGGATTCCATTCCAGGATCACTCAATACACTTTGTTTTCATGTGTCTATGACTTTCTTTAAAATGATATAGTTCCCCAGATTTTGTTGGACTTTCATCACATTGGCGTTTTTGAAGAATATAGTTACTATGTAGATGAACAATTCATGCTTGTCTAATTTCTATTATTTTTAGTTGCTTTCATTTTGGTCAGTCATCTCTCATTGTTGTTTTAATTGACATTTCTCTTAAGACCAAGAGGTTGTACACATTTTCATGTTTCTTAGCTATTTGGCTATCATATTTTATAAAGGGCGCATTCCAATTTCTGGCGTATGTTTTCCTTTATTATCTATCTTTTCCGTGTTTGATTGTAGAAGTTCTGCATATATTCCAAATATAAGCCCTTCTCGTGATGTTTTACAAGTATATTCTTCCACTTTATGGCTTGCGTTGCACTCTCTTGATGAAATTTACTAACCTTTTCCGTCTCTTTACTGCATTGTTGTCCTGTTTAAGTAACTTTTCCCTGTCCCGAGAACAGGGGGGTCATTATCTTTTACTATCCTTGGCAAACTCTATTGTATCACCTTGCACATTTAACTGTATGATCAACCTGTTATTAATGGTGTGGAGCAAGGTCAAGTTTCTTTTTTTTTGTTGTTTTTTGAGTTGGAGTCTCACTCTGTCACCCAGACTGGAGTGCAGTGGCCACTCCCAGTCACTGCAGCCTCACCCTGCTGGGCTCCGGCGATCCTTCCGCCTCGGCCTTCCAAGGAGCTGGAGCTACAGGTGTGTGCTACCACGCCCGGCTAGTTTTTGATTTCTTGGAGAGATGAGGTCTTGCCAAGTTGCCCAGGCGGGTCTCGAACCCATGGGCTCAGGCAATCCACTCACCTCGGCCTCCCAAGGTGCGGGATTACAGGCTGGGCCACCGGCTAAGTTTCATTTTATTTATATGAAGATCCAGTGTAAATCAGGCATTCTTTTTATGAATGCCATAAGTCTTGATACTTAGTAAAGTATGTCCTTATTCTTCAAGAACACTTTGACTTTTCTTGATCTTTTGCATTTTCATATAAAATTTCAGAATTCATTTGTTAAATTTCCCAAATAAAAAGAAGAAAGAAAATTTGTTGAGGTTTCAGTTAGAATTGTATTAAGTCCATAGGTCCTTAGAGATAAGGGACATTTTTGAAATATTTATTCTATCAACATATGATATGAATGTTGTTTCTCCGTATATTTGTGTGCATTTCAATGATTCTTTGTATAAAGTTCCCACAGATCATTTTTAAATTGTATTCCTAGATACTTTACTTTTATGTTACTGATATGTATTAATGCAACTTTTTTTTTTTTGAGTCAGAGCCTCACTATGTTGCCCAGGCTGGAGTGCATGATCACAGCTCACCACAGCCTCCAACCTTGTGAGCTCAAGTGATCTTCTCACCTTAGCCTCCCTAGTAACTTGGACTAAAAGTGTGTGCCACCACGCTCAGGTAATTTTTTGTAGAGATGAGGTCTTGCAATGTTGCCCAGGCTGGGCTTGAACTCCAGAGCTCAAGCTACTCTTCCACCTTGGCCTCCCAAGTTGTTGGGATTACAGATGTGAACAATCACACCTGGCGGCAACTATTTTTTTTTTTTTTTGAGTTGGAGTCTCACTCTGTCACCCAGGTTGGTGTGTAGTGGCACACTCACAACCATCCCAGCATCTACCAACTGGGCTCTGGCGATCCTTCCACGTCAGCCTTCCAAGTAGCTGGAACTACAGGCGTGAGCTACCACACCTGGCTAATTTTTTTGATTTATTGTAGAGATGAGAGCTTGCCAAGTTGCTCAGGCTGGTCTCGACTGTGGGCTCAGGCAAGCCACTCGCCTCGGCCTCCCAAAGTGTTGGAATGACAGGCTGAGCCACTGAGGCCGGTCAGTAATTTTTTAAATCGACATTATATGTATCAAAATTGCTTAGCTCACTATTCTAAATACTTATTTGTAATTCCTTGAGAATTTTGTATGCACACAGTCATATAATCTTGAATAATGTCACCATTGATTCCTCCTTTCTAAATGTCTATTCTGTATTTTCCTAATCTTTATACTCTGGTTTGAACCTCCAGTACAATGTTGAATAAAAGTGGTGACAGCTGGGCTCGGTGGCTCAGCCTGTAATTCCGTGCTTTGGGAGGCTGAGGTGAGGGGATTGCCTGAGCCCGCGGGTTCGAGACCCGCCTGGGCAGCTTGGCGAGACCTTATCTCTACAATAAGTAAATAAATAAAAAAATTAGCCGGGCATGGTAGCGCGCGCCTGTAGTTCCAGGTACTTGGAAGGTTGAGACGGAAGGATTGCCGGAGCCCAGCAGGTCGAGGCTGCAGTGGCCAGGAGTGGCCAGTGCACTCCAGTCTGGGTGACAGAATCAGACTCCAACTCAAAAAAAAATAAAGTAGTGACAATAAATATTCTTGGGGTCGTCGTGGCGGTGAGTCTCTCAGACCGCCCTTAGAGAAGAGAGCGTGCCCTGGAGAGTGAAGCTGGCTCACAGTTCCAGCTTTTGATCTGAGGCCTTGAACCTCTAGAGCTTGGCAGTTGTGCAAGCACTCATCTTTTTGGCCAGCCGGGGACTCCTTGATGGAAAATCTTTGAGCCACAGCTTTCCATCGAACTAGTCAAGATATTCTTAAAGCTACACTCTCATCTGAGGCTCTTCCCACCCTATCCTCCTTCCTTCCTCTCTCCTTGGGTAGGGTCAGATCTGTGTTGAGGTCTGGAGCTTTCTCTGTCCTCCCCTGTTGCCTTTTCTCTTGAGTGCTCATGGGTCTTACCTCCGATAAATCTATTGCACTTCTAAATCCATCTTGGCATCTGCTTCCCACAGGACTTAGCCAACACGCTTGCATTATTGCCAATTTTTAAAAAAAGTTTTTAATTAATTAATTAATTAAACTATTAATTTTGGTGTCTATGCCCATCCTCAGATTAAGGAAGTTTCCGTTCCTGGATTGCTATAACTTTTCTTTCCGTGGACAATAAATGAATGCTGAATGTAACCAAAATTTTTTCTGCAACTGTTGAGGTGATTATACATTTTTTTTCTCCTCTGTTCTGGTAATGCAGACAATTGCAGTGGTTGATTTTTGAATGTTAAATAAATCTTGTTTTTCTGGGGAAAAAAACTCAACTGGATCATTATTTATTGTCCATTTGCATATTGCTAGATTCTGTCTGTCAGTATTTTGCATAGGATTTTTACATCTGTGATATAAGTGAACTTAGTTTGGAATTATCCTTTCTCATAATAGTCCTTCTTTGTAGTTTTCAGAGTTCGGTTGAAATTATGTCTTGTTTTTAAACACCATGAATATCAGAAACATACTTGAAGTCTGGTCTGCTAACTCCAATATCCGGAGTTCCGATAGGTCTGTTTTGCATTTTTGTTATTGCTGTTTTTCTGTTCAGGAAATGTCTTGTCTCCCATATGCCTGGTTGTTTATCTTTTTTGTTTTTTTTAATTTTTGAGTCAGAGTCTCACTCTGTTGCTGAGGGTGGAGTGCAGTGGCACACTCACGGCCACCACAGCCTCGACCTGCTGGACTCAGGTGATCTTTCCACCTCAACCTTCCAAGTAGCTGGAAGGTGCTTGCCACCATACCTGGCTAGGGTTTTTTTTGTGTGTGATTTATTGTAGAGACGAGGTCTCACCAAGTTGCCCAGGCTGGTCTCGACTCAGCCTCCGGACTCAGGCAATCCTCTCTCCTCAGCTTCCCAAAGTGCTGGGATTATAGGCTGAGCCACTGTGTGAGAAATGAACTCATCTGTCCAATATCAAAGGATGGACATGGAGACATGGAGTGCAGCAGAAGCGAGACTAATGATAGTCTTGCAAGCTCAGGTGTCTGGTGGGCAGGTACAACAGGGCTGTTACAGTTGGCATATTTGTAGCCTACAACTCTAGTCCTTCCCCTGGTCTCCCATAGGCTGGGCTCCACAAAGGTTACAACCCTTTCCTGGACATCGCCTACATGGCACACACCAATTAAGTCACATAATTAATTCATTTGCATGTCCTATTTGCTCATTGGTTTAGAGCTGCTAGAAAATCTCTTCATTTGCATGTCCTATTTGCTGATTGGCTTACAGGTTTTTATTTTGATTGGCTCCCTCTAAAATTTGAACATAAAAGCCCACCAAAGTGAAAGCCCACGAAAAAGAGAGCAAAGAAGCAGGAAGTGATTCAGCAAAGGCAGAACATGACTCAGGGTTCATTCTGAAAATAAATCATTCTATTTCATACAACTGTGCCCAGCCAATTTAAATCGTCAAATGAACCAGCAAAAAGTTGTTCAAAATTTTTTGGATCTTGTCAGTATCTGTAGTATTTATAGTAATGTTCCCTGTTCATTGATATTATTTATATTCTTTTTTTTTTTTTTTTTTGGAGTTGGAGTCTTACTCCATCGCCCAGGCTGGAGTGCAGTGGCAAGCTCATAGCCACCCCAGCGTTGACCTGCTGGGTTCAGGCGCTCCTTCTGCCTCAGCCTTCCAAGTAGTGGGAACTACAAGTGCACACTACCACACCTGGCTAATTTTTTTTGAGTTGGAGTCTCACTCTGTCGCCCAGGCTGGAGAGTAGTGGCACACTCACAGCCACCAAAGCCTTCACCTGCTTCACTCAGGTGATCCTTCCGCCTCAGCCTTCTAAGTAGCCAGAACTACAGGCACATGCCACCATGCCCGGCTAATTTTTTGATTTATTGTAGAGACGAGGTCTCACTAAATTGCCCAGGCTGGTCTCGAACCCCTGGGCTCAGGCAATCCTCTTGCCTTGACCTCCCAAAGTGCTGGGATTACAGGCCTGAGCCACCGCTCCCAGCTTACTTATATTCTTACTCTCTTTCCAGAATTTTGCCTCTTTATTTTTCTCTTCAAAGAATCAATTTATGATTGCATCTTTCCTCTCTTTAGCATGTGTGTTTTCTATGTCATTGATTTCTACTCTTATCTTTCCACTACTTACTCTGTTTACTTTCTTATTACTACTATTTACTCATTTTATGTTCTCTGGGGTTATTTTGTGGCTCTTTATCTGTGTTTTGTAGATGCATAGGATACTTAGCTCATTAATTTCCAGTCTTTCATTATTTCTATCCTAGTCCATTATCAATTGTTTTATTACATGCAAATATAAGACTAAAAATTTCATCTAGCTACTACTTCCGTCACACCCACACATTTAAACATATGGCATTTCATGATCATTTATTCAAATAATTTCTGATTTCCAACGGGACTTATTCTTTAGTCCATAGAGTTCTTAAAAGCGTTTCTTAATTTTTAAACATATGAAAACTTTCTCCATAAATTTTTTATTGGTTTCTCTTACCCTGCATCCACAGAGAGAATGTGCCCCGACTTTTTCACTCTTTTGAAATGTGTTGAGCCACGAGTGTGGGTAATTCTTGGTCAGCCTTCGAGCTGCTCCCTACCCTGTCCTCAAGGCTAGAGGCTGATCTTTATTCACTGTGTCACCGGGTCCCTCTTGTCCTCTAGCTTCCATATTCCACCCAGTAGAAAGGTGCTGACTGGGTTTTAGGTTTTAGGATGAAGAAAGTGACATCATTGACATCACCCCACATATTAATAGGACCTGATGGACATTTGTGTGAAATATGAGTTTTTCATCCAAAGGACACGAGCGGATGTTGAAGGACCAAGGAAGTAGGTTGGGCTAAATATCCGCCGTCCGAACTTTCCAGATCCGCTTTCCTCCCCATCGGCCTTGCTCTGTATTTCAGGATGCCGACTTCTACAAACGGAACCAGCCGGGCACCCTGGACTTCTGGCTTTTGGTTGGGGTAAGCCGCTGGATCTCCCAACCTCGGCACTACGGACACTTGGGACTGGAGGATTCTTAGTCATGGGAGAGCTGTCCCGTGCACTGTGGAATGTTTAGCAATATCCCTGACCTCTGTCTGCTGGATATCAGTAGCCTTCCTCACCGGTTATAACAGTCAAAAAAATGTTTCCAGACATGGCCAAGTGTCCCCTGGGGCAACATTGCCCAGTTAAGAACAATGGAAGGCACCTTTAAGAGAGGAAAGGGCAGACAGAGAGAGGGGTGAGGCCATTTCTTCTAGGGCTCCCTTCCTTCTAAGCCACGGGAAGACAATGGCTCAGTAGTTCTAGGCCTCTCTGCCTGACCCGTCAGGCCTAGTGTTGGTACCTGTTTCTTGCTGTTGATCTCTGGAATGCTGCAGTGTTCCTAGCTGGTTGCCTCCTCAACCCTGCCCAGAACTTTGTAAATGGCCCTTTCACTCAACCCCACTCACTCACCCTTCTGAGTTTGCCATTTGTTTCCTGCAGAGTCGCTGGCTGATAGGACTCATCTTATGGCCCAGTAATGAACAAACCTTTGAAAACCACTTAAAGATTTATGAGGTGGCTGGGCTCGGTGGCTCAGCCTGTCATCCCAGCGCTTTGGGAGGCCGAGGAGAGTGGATTGCCTGGGCCCGCAGGTTCGAGCCCCGCCTGGGCAACTTGGCGGGACCTCATCTCTACAGTCGATCAAAAAATGAGCCGGGCGTGGTACCCTACGCCTGTAGTTCCAACTACTTGGAAGGCGGAGGCAGAAGGATCGCTGGAGTCCAGCATGTCAAGGTTGCAGTGGCTGGGAGCGTGCCCCTGCACTCCAGTCTGGGTGACAGAGTAAGACTCCAACTCAAAAAAAAAAAAAAAGATTTATGAAGTATTCTGTGAGTGCTTGAAAAGAATGAGTATTTACCAGAAGATATTTGCATTTCCCATTTGTCCCATTTATTCCCATTTTGTTTTTTGTTTTTTGTTTTGAGTCGGAGTCTCACTCTGTCACCTAAGCTGGAGTGCAGTGGCATGCACGCTCCCAGCCACCACAGCCTGGACCTGCTGGGCTCCGGCGATCCTTCTGCCTCAGTCATCCAAGTAGCCGGGATTACAGGTGCGCGCTACCACACCCGGCTCATTTTTGATTTAGTGTAGAGACAAGGTCTCGCCAAGTTGCCCGGTTGGGTCTTGAACCCGCAGGCTCAGGCAATCCACTCGCCTCGGCCTCCCAAAGGTCTGGGATTACAAGCTGAGCCACTGAGCCCGGCCTATTCCAAATTTTTATTCCTCTCTCTCCTTGCCTTGCTTGGTATTGATACTTTTTTCTCATTCCATTCCACTCCCTCTATTAACTAGAAAGTTATACACTCTGTTATTCTTTTAGTAATTATCATAGAAATTGTGATGTGCCTTTTTAACTTTTCAAAGTCTAAGTTTATTTTTCTTTGTATGTATGTATGTATTTTTTTTGTCGGTCTCCCTGTGTCGCCCAAGCTGGAGTGCAATGGCACAATCCTTCTATCTCAGCTTCCCAAGTTGCTGAGTTTATAGGTGCACACCAC
>NW_007253307.1:484915-491989 GCF_000164805.1 Carlito syrichta
TTCTGGTGCAAGCTACCACACCCAGCTAATTTTTTATTTATTTTATTGTAGAGACAAGGTCTCACCAAGTTGCCCAGGCTGGTCTCGAACCAGTGGGCTCAGGCAATCCACTTGCCTCTGCCTCTCAAAGTGCTTGGGTTACAGGCTGAGCCACCGAGCCTGACCTTTTTTTCTTATATATAAAACAAATATATATATATGGAGAGAAAATTTTAAGCAAAGGTCTGTGTAACCAACCAGACAGGTCAAGACTGTGTATCCTTGCCCATGTGTCCCTTCCAGAAGATAACTCTCTATTCCTTCTAGACAGGGTCACCAGCCTGACACTTAGGATAACCATTTTCTAGTCTTAAAATATATATATTTTAAGACTAGTCAAGTGAAGCAACAGGAATGGAGAGCAAAGTCTAAATTTAAAAAAATCTCAAAAAGATTACTCCATTTCATGACAGACATAATTCCAGTCTAACACAAGTTCTTTTGGTAAATGAAAATTCAATAAATATCCCCAACTCAAAACCTGACAGGGATAGTATTAGAATTATAAGCTAATCTAATTCATGGATACTGTTACAACACAAAACAAAATATTTAGCAAAACAAAACCAACATTATGTAAAGGACCAAGCTGGGGTCATCCCAGGAATGCAATTAATTTAAGTAGAATATCAATTATTGTAGTCCACCACATTAAAGGAGAAAGAGCAGAGAGAAAAAAGAATACATGAAGTTATGGGTCCATTTTCAAAAACAGACAAAAAAGCAATACTGTTTAGGAGTGCAAACATATTTACAGCAAAGCTGTAAAGAGAAGCAAGAAAATGGTTGTCCTAAGTGTCAGGCTGGTGGCCCTGTCTAGAAGGAATAAGGAGTCAACTTCTGGAAGGGACACATGGGCAAAGGATACACAGTCTTGACCTGTGTGGTTGGTTCCACATATCTTTGCTTAAAATTTTTTCTTCAAACCAGGGGTTGGCAAACGATGATGTGTGGGCCAAATCCAGCCCAGGACATGTTTTTTATGAATAAAGTTTTATTGGAACACAGCCATGTTCATTCATTATGTATTATGTATAGCAGCTTTCATGCTGTAACCACAGACCAGAAAAGTGTTGACAGAGAGTATATGTCCCACAAAGCTGAAGATATTTGCTATCGGTCCCAGAAGAGTTCATAAAACAGATATGTGCGATTTCAACCAAGGGTTGCTTTAAATCATATACATGTACATTTTATGCTCTCTTCTTTATAGTGATACATTTCATTCTAAACAAGATGAAAAAGAGAAGAAAAGAAAAATGAATGATATTAGCTCTTAATATGTTTAATGTTTATTCACTGATTTTATAAACTTTGAAGAACCACTCTAAGAAACTGACTCAAGGATTATTTGGTGTAATTGATGAAAACCCACTCATGTGAAGGGAGATTTTTTGTAAAGAGATGGAGCTTAAGGAATCCAGTTGGACTTCAAGATTGGGAATAACAACTCCGGGTGATTTCTTTTTCTTTGTTTCTCTCTTCCTTTCTCTCTCTCTCTCTCTCTCTCTGTCTCCTCTCTTCTGTCTCTTTCTCTTTCTCCTCCTCTTGTTCCTATCTCCCCAGCATCCACTCTTTATTGCTATCCCAAAATGGTGGTTTAGCCCCAAGTCTTACTGGTCTTCAGTCTAGTCCTTCCCAGACAATAAGTTCATCACTCCCTGTGTCCCAACTTCAAGTTCCTGGGAGAGATTTCACTTTCCCCAACTTAGTTTGCATCAGCTCATGTTCCAGTTATAGTAACTTGGCAGGAAGGGTAACTCTGGGCTGTAAGAAGGGCCTAATTTCCAAGGAGACACTGTGAACGGAGCAATGATTTCACACATCACAAATAAAGGAACTACGCTGGGCATTGTACAGAGGGTGATAAACGGGGGTGAGTGGCAGATGTTAAAAGATATTGCAAGGTTCTTTTAAAGTGTGTATGAGAGTTACTTTGCACCTTGTATTGAAAATTATAGCTGGGCTCAGTGGCTCAGCCTGTAATCCTGCACTCTGGGAGGCCGAGGTGAGTGGATTGCCTGAGTCTGCAGGTTTGAGACCCACCTGGGCAACTTGGCGAGACCTTATCTCTACAATAAATCAAAAAATTAGCTGGGCGTGGTAGCGCGTGCCTATAGTTCCAGCTACTTGGAAGACTGAGATGGAAGGATCGTCTGAGCCTAGGCAACAGAGTGAGACTCCAACTCAAAATAAATAAATAAATAAAAGAGATGATACTGGGGGATCTGATGGGGGGAGGTAGAAAGGGGGTAAGATTAAAAAACTATTTGGGAGGCCGAGGTGAGTGGATTGCCTGAGCCTGCGGGTTCGAGACCCACCTGGGCAACTTGGCGAGACCTCATCTACACAATAAATCAAAAAACTAGCCGAGCATGGTAGCGCGCACCTGTAGTTCCAGCTACTTGGAAGGCTGAGGCGGAAGGATCCCTGGAGCCCAGCGGGTCGAGGCTGCGGTGGCCGGGAGCGGTCACTGCACTCCAGTCTGGGTGACAGAGTGAGACTTGAACTCAAAAAAAAAAAAAAAAAAAAAAAATGGCTGGGTGCTGGGCCCATCATGCAAAGCAGAAGTCAGCCAAAACACACCTGTGCTTTGAGATGCAAATGAGATTAGCTGGAACTCCAGGCCACGTGCAATGGGCTGGCTGTGGCACAGCTCTTCCAGCCACCTCTGGTTCAGTCGATCCCTTTAAGGCTCACTCGTGGGTGTGCGTACGGGTGCCCCAGCTTGACCCCCCAGATGAGGACACAGCCCCTTTTCCTTCATTCCTCCCCCAAGTGTTAACAGAAATTGAGGAAATACGCAAGAGGTGGCAGTTGTCACATGGGGGGTATGTCACAGCACTGCTGGGCAAACAGCCCAACACTGAGCAACGCACACCCTGTTTTGTTTTGGTTTATTTTGAGTTGGAGTCTCACTCTGTCACCCAGACTCTGGAGTGCAGTGGCACATTCACAGCCACCCCAGCCTCGACCTGCTGGGCTCCGGCGGACCTTCTGCCTCAGCCTTCCAAGCAGCCGGAACTATAGGTGTGTGCTAACATGTCCAGCTTATTTTTTGATATTGTAGAGACAAGGTCTCGCCAAGTTGCCCAGGCTGGTCTCGAACCTGCAGGTTCAGGCAATCCACTCGCCTTAGCCTCCCCAAAGTGCTGGGGTGACAGACTGAGCCACCAAACACCCTTTTTTTTGTCCTGAGAATTTCTTGGCCCCCATCTTCCCCAGATGGGTTTTTCTCCACAGTCTGCAAGGCTTCCGCATTGCTCTGTCCTCCTGCTTCCCATGTCTACCGCGGTCTCCTCATTCCTCACACCAAGACCCTGTCCCTGAATCTCTACTCCAGTCCAACAGGCCTTGTTTTCTTGTGCAAAACACTCTAGATCATGCCTCAACCAAAGATTCATCCACGGGCTTTGCTTGGACCCTGGCCTCCACAGGGGAACATGGGAAGCTTTGAAATCTCTGTTGCTCCTTTCTGCTTCCACTTCTGCCCTGGCAAGAAGAAAAGGCAGTGAAAAGTTCTATTTCCCCTCAAAAATAATTTATGCTAGGACTCTTGGAAGGTGCAGTTGACTGGCTAGAGACAGTTGAGATCTTACATAACCATAGTTTTCTTTCTGCACATGTGTGAAGACAGTGCTCAGAATATTTGAGCCCCACACCTAAAGCACACAAGAGAACAGGTGGAGAAGCAGGATTCTAACCCAGGCTGAAGTTTCTAGACCTAGTGCTTGTACCATGATACCATGCTGCTTTAAGTCTGAAATTGTGTGTGTGTGTGTGTGTGTGTGTGTGTGTGTGTGTGTGTGTGTGCGCGCATGTGTGTGTTTTTGAGGTGGAGTCTCACTCTGTTGCCAAGGCTGGAGTGCAGTGGCACACTCACAGCCACCCCAGTGTCAACCTGCTGGGCTCTGGTGACCCTTCCACCTCAGACTTCCAAGCAGCCAGAACTATAGGCACATACTACCATGCCCAGCTAACTTTTGATTTATTGTAGAGATGAGGTCTTGCCAAGTTGCCCACGTAAGTCTTGAATCCATGGGTTCAGGCAATCTACTTGCCTCAGCCTCCCAAAGTGCTGGGATGACAGGCTGAGCCACCGAACCTGGCCTGAAATTGTGCTTTTAAAAGGATGTTTAGGTATACTACCTCTTAGTTACAACTATTTTGGTCTTGCTTAATCATCTACCTAACTTCACAGACCTGGTCCAGACTTCTTTATTTATTTATTCATTTATTATTTTTATTTTTATTTATTTATCTTATTTTTTTTGAGTTGGAGTCTCACTCGGTCGCCCAGACTGGAGGGCAGTGGCCATTCCCGGCCGCCGCAGCCTCGACCTGCTGGGCTCCGGCGATCCTTATGCCTCAGCCTTCCAAGTAGCTGGAACTACAGGCATGCGCTACCACGCCTGGCTAATTTTTGATTTTTTTTGTTGTATTGATGAGGTCTCGTCAAGTTGCCCAGGTGGGTCTCGAATCCATGGGCTCAGGCAATCCACTCACCTCAGCCTCCCAAAGTGCTGGGATTACAGGCTGAGCCACTGAGCCTGGCTCAGACTTCTTTTCTTAATAAATGTTTATATTTTCCCAATATAAAAGAATAGGAAAAAAATCTCATTAAACTGGGTTAAAAAGTATTTCCCCAAAATTTATATCTATCCAGAACCTCAGATTATGACCTTATTTGGAGAAAAGGTCTTTGCAGATATAATTAGTTAAGATGAGGTCACACTGGGTTACGGTTGGATCCAAATCCAATGATGTGTGGTAGCACACCTGGTAGTCCCAACTACTTGGGGGACTGAGGCAAGAGGATTGCCTGAGCCCAGGAGGTTGAGGCTGCCGTGAGCCATGATGGTGTCATTGTACTTCAGCCTGGTGACAGAATACGATCTTGACTCAAAAAAAAAAGTTGGAAAACACACATGAAAATAGAGGCAGAGATTGGGCAAATACAGCTGTAGGCCAGGGAATATCAAGGACTGAGACAACCACCAGAAGCTAAGAGAGGCAAGGAACAGTGTCTCTCCCAGAAACTCCAGGGGGATCTAACCCTGTCCACACCTTGTCTTCAGACTTTTGGGCTCCGGGACTATGAGAAAATAAATTTCTGTTGCTTTAAGTCATCCAGTTCATGGAACTTTGTTTCAGCAGCAGTAGTAAACTGATATGCTGATTTTTTTAAAAATAGAAACCAACAGTCAAAAAACAAAAGCAAAAGCAAAACGATGGATAGATCCACCATTCACTTTTTGATGTGTCATCTTGACAATTTGTCACCTTGACAATTTTGATGTGTTTCCCTCTAGTCATTTTGTGTTGTGTACACAAGATGCTATGTAAAGCCATACTGCTCATACTATTTTGTTTTTCAAATTTTTACTTAGTGTTATAAGCATTTATCCAGACTAACGTGATTTTCAAAAACCTAACTTCAATATTTATACGTTTCCTTAAGAGAATGCACCAGACTTCTCAATAATGATTTATGAACATATTCCTGGGTTTGTGTTTATTTAATTCACATTCATACTGACCAGTGCAGTCCTGACACACTCTGTGAGGGTCTCCTCACCCTGTAGCAGCAGTGAGGGGTTTAGAGCGAAAAAACAAGGTTGCCCCGTTTCCCACCTTACTTCACGTCTTAATGACTGTGTGGCTTTGGGCAAATGACTGATTTTTTTCTGTGCCTCAATTGTCCCTGCCTATAAAACATACAGAAGAGAAAGGAAAGCCTTCCTCAAGGGTTTGTTTTGAGATCCTGAAATAAGTTAATATCGCTATAGCACTGGTTCATGGTAAGCATTAGAGAAGTTGAAAACTATGTAAATAAAATGTATTCAGAGCATCTATTATGTGTTAGGTTCTTTGAAAACACCAGTATAAATAAGAAAAACTTTATGGCCCCAAGAGAGTTGACATGTTAAAAAAAAAATGCTTGCAACAAATCACTATGGAAGTGAAACATTACAGCATATTAGTGTTGGAATTTATTCCATAGGTGATGGACTAGGTTTCCATTTCCTTCCATTAGAAAGTTGTGGCAAGCTGGGCTCGGTGGCTTAGCCTGTAATCCCGCACTCTGGGAGGCTGAGGTGAGTGGAAAGGCTGAGCCCGTGGGTTCGAGACCCACCTGGGAGGCGAGACCTCACCTCCACAATAAATCAAAAAAAAAAATTAGCCGAGTATGGTAGCGTGCGCCTATAGTTCCAGCTACTTGGAAGGCTGAGGTGGAAGTATCACCGGAGTCCAGCAGGTTGAGGCTGCGGTGACCATAAGCGTGCCACTGCACTCCAGCCTGGGTGACAGAGTGAGACTCCAACTCAAAAAAAAAAAAAAGGTTGTGGCAATAGATAACACTTTACATAGATTTTTCTTTTCTTTTTTTTTTGAGCCAGGGTCTTATTCTGTCACCCAGACTGAAGTGCAGTGACACCATCATGACTCATCGCGACCTCGACCTCCTGGGCTCAGGTCATCCTCCTGCCTCAGTCCCCTGAGTAGTTGGGACTACCCATGTGTGCTACCATGCCTCCTGGCTAATTTTTTAATTTTTCTATAGAAACAAAGTCTCACTACGTTGTCCAGGCTGGTCTCCAACTCCTGGGCTCAAGCAAACCTCCCACCTTAGCCTTCCAAAGTGCTGGGATTACAGGCGTGAAGCGTGAATCCCCGTGCCCAGCCTTGGGTAAACTTTTTAAAATACAAGATACATACCCAGAAGTGGAACTGTTCCTTAAAAGGTATGACCATTTTTAAAAGGCTTTGTGCATAGACATTGATGAATTGATTTCCAAAAAGTTGTAGCTGTCCCTAGCATTTTGGAGGGTTCCTGTTTTTCTGCATCCGTGCTGGTAGTGGAAATGCATTCCCTAACCTGGTAAGTGAAAAATACTACCTTGTTTTAATTTATGCTGAATTACTTTGATGGTAGATAGATATAGGTAGGTAAGAAAGTAGATAGACAGATGGACACTTTTTTTTTTGAGTTGGAGTCTTGTTTTGTCACCCAGGTAGAGGCTGCAGTGGCAC
>NW_007253307.1:492009-501306 GCF_000164805.1 Carlito syrichta
CTCTACCTGCTGGGCTCAGGTGATCCTTCCTCCTCAGCCTTCCAAATAGCTGGAACTACAGGCACACACCACCATACCCAGCTAATTTTTTTATTTATTGTAAAGATGAGGTCTGGCCAAGTTGCCCAGGCTGGTCTCGAACCCACGGGCTCAGGCAATCCTCTCACCTTGGCTTGAGCCACCAAGCCCGGCTGATCGATACATTTTAAACACTGGCCCATATAGGGTTAATAAAACAATGAAACAATTCCAAGTTCAGTCAAATATATGATTGAAGATGTCTATTCTGTACCAAATGTGAGTGACCAAGGCCCAAGGTACAGTCCCAAGAGGTCCTGAGAACATGTGCTCAAGATGGTTGAACTGAAAGCTTGGTCATGTTTTAGAAAGACAGAAGTTACAAAACACACACACACACACACACACACACACACACACACACACACACACACACACACACACCCCAAAACAAAAAGCCTAAATCAATTCATGTGAGATTCACTTAGTTCAGCCCAGAAAGGCAGGACATCTCTGGGGGTAGGGAGGAACGTGCAGGTCATAGGTAGATTCAAAGATTTTCCAGTTGATAATTGCTAGAAAGAGTTAAGCTTGGTCTAAGGAATTTTGAAATCAGTAAGAGAAATGGTGAGTTGTGATAAGAGGGGTTGAAGGAAGCCAAGTTTCTTGATATGTAGATAAAGCCTCAAAGATAGAAACCCTGAGGGAGACTCAATGACAAATGTCTGGCTCCTCTAGGAATCCAGGAAGGGGATTCTATACAGACACAAATTTCCCCAAGAGGCAGCTTTTGATTTCCTCCTTCTTTTTCTGTTATGTGATGTCCTGCTGGAATCAGGTTGAAAAGTAAGCCACATTATATAGGGTTTTTTTTTTTTAATTGGAGTCTCACTCTGCCACCCAGGGTAGAGTATAGCGGCATACTCACGGCCAGCATATCCTTGACCTGCTGGGCTCAGGCAATCCTTCTACCTCAGCTTTCCAATTAGCTGGAACTACACATGCCACCATGCTGGCTAATTTTTTGATTTATTGTAGAGATGAGGTCTCGCCAAGATGCCCAGGCTTGTCTTGAACCCGTGGGCTCGATCCTCTCACCTTGGCCTCCCAAAGTGCTGGGATTATAGACGTGAGCCACCATGCCTAGCCCATATAGGGTTAATAAAAACCCATCTGATAAGACTTTATGGCATGTGGACCATGACTCCCCAGGCCTCCTAGGTAGGAATTTGAGCAAAAGAAAAAACAAGGTCAGAGCTTAGTTCTCAAAAGATGAAAAATGTTCATAACTGAGTGTCAGAAGAACATGCCACAGAGACAGAAAAACCCTAAAGAAGAGTTTAACGAGGCTGTGAGCACAACAGCATTGCTGAAATAATGGTAGGAACAATATTTATTCAGATAAATAACTTCTGGTGTTTGAAAAGAAAAAAAACTGGGCACGGTGGCTCATGCCTATAATCCCAGCATTTTGGGAGGCTGAGGTGAGAGGATTGCATGAGCCCATGGGTTCAAGACCAGCATGGGCAACTTGGTGAGACCTCATCTCTACAATAAATTTAAAAAAAAAAAAAAAAAAAGAATTTGGGCGGGTGCGGCTCAGTCTGTCATCTCAGCACTTTGGAAGGCCAAGGTGAGAGGATTGCCTGAGGTCACGGGTTCGAGAACAGCCTGGGCAAATTGGTGAGACCTTGTCTCTACAATAAATCACAAATACTAGCCAGGTGTGGTGGCGTGTGTCTGCAGTTCCAGCTACTTGAAAGACTGAGGTGAAAGGATTGCCTGAGCCCAGCAGGTTGAGGCTGTGGTGGCCATGAGCGTGCCACTGCACTCCAACCTGGGTGACAGAGTGAGACTCCAATTCAAAAAAAGAAAAGAAAAGAAAAAAAAAAACCCTGTCTTTTCACCGGATTAGTCTAAATAAGATAATATATGTAAAATGACTAGTACGAATTAGGAAATTAAAATGTATGTTTGCTTTTTAAAAATTACATTATATTAAAGATATACCTTCAGGACTTCAGCTAGAAAGTACTAAAGGACAAGTTCAGCAAATGCCAGTTAAACAAAATACTCATCAACCTCCAACCACCCAGGAGACCAAGCTGGCTGTGACCATGTGACATCACAGAGTCTACACATTCTCCAACAAGATTTGCCATGAGATGTTTACAGAAGTAACCATGGCGATCAAACCAAGCAATCCAGGAACTACCCACATATATTTGAACACCCACTAGCAAATATATAGAAAATCAGAGAACAGCTCATGACGATCATATGAAAACTATACTTAGCAGCAGAATACAGGAAGTTGAACAGAAGAACACATTCACAAGCAGATATACTCTCCAAAGCAAATTATGATTATGTATAAAAGATTGGTTCTATATATGCCCTGAGGCAATGTTCAATTAAAAAATGATTTTACAACCTACTGCAGATTTTTAAAACTTTTTATTTTGAAATAATGGTATATTCACCAGAAAACTGCCAAAAGAAAAGAAAAATAAAATTGTAACAGGAGGTCCAGTGTACGCTTACCTAGACTACCCTGGTGCTGACATCTTGAAAAGATATAGTACAATATTAAAATCAGAAAATCAGCATTGGTGTACTTTACGGAGCTTGTTTGGATTTCTCTGGTTTTATAAGCACACACTTGTGTGTATGTGTGTGTGATTCAAGGCAATCTTAGTACACGTGTAGCTTTCTGTAACCACCAAGAGCTGGAGACACATGACTGCTCCACTATTACCAGGCTGCCTCCTGCTGTCCGTGAATATCCTTCCAACCCTCCTTGCCAATTACTAATCTATTCTCCATATGTAGAATTTTGTTATTTTAAGAATGTTTTATGCCTGGCTTGGTGGCTCAGCCTGTAATCCCGTGCCTTGGGAGGCTGAGGTGAGTGGATTGCCTGAGCCTGTAGGTTCGAGACCTGCCTGGGCAACTTGACGAGACCTCATCTCTACAATAAATAAAAAAATAATAATAAAAAAAAAATCAGCCGGGCAAGGTAGCGCATGCCTGTAATTCTGGCTACTTGGAAGGCTGAGGCGGAAGGATCGCCGGAGCCCAGCAGGTCGAGGTTGCAGTGGCACTCCAGTCTGGGTGACACAGTGAGACTCCGACTCAAAAAAAAGAATGTTTCATGCAAGGCACCAGATAGTATGTCATCTTTGAGATTGGCTTTTTCTTTTTTTTTTTCTTTAATTTATTTCTAAATATACCTTGGGAGATACCCAGAGAAATGGGTAAATATATATTTAGATGTGGTCTTGCTACATCGCCCAGGTTAATCTCCACCTTCTGGGCTCAAGTGATGCTCTTACCTCAGTTTCCAGAGTAGCTGAGATTAGAGGCACACTCCACGTCACTTGACTCTAGATTGGCTTTTTACTCAGACTAATTTCCTTGAGGTCCATCCAAGTTGTGGTGTGTATCAACGTTGTTTCTTTTTTTATGGCTGAGTAGTGTTCCATGACATAGACATGCAATTTCTCTATTCACTTATTGAAGGATATCTGGGTGGTTTTCCATTTGGGGCTATTATGCATAAGGCTGCTGTGAGCATTTGTGTATAGATTTTTTAAGAACATACTTTTTTTTCCTTTTTATTATTATTTTTTATTATAAAGATGTGGGGTACAATTCAGGGTTAGGTATACAAACATTGATCATGCAGGTACCCTTGCGGATGAGGTGTGCCCCTCCCTCCGCTGGCAGTTTCCCTCAACTGCCAGTCCCAACCCCCTCCCCTGACAGTTTCCCACTACTGCTAACAGCTTTCTTATAGTAGTATAATTGTTCAAGATCCACTTATGGGTGAGAACATATGGTTCTCTGAAGAACATACTTCAAAAAAAAAATTTCTTGGGATTAAACGCCAAAGACGCAATTGCTGGGTCATACAGTAAGTGCATGTTTAGATGTTTCTGGTAAAGTATTTTCCAGAGTGGCTATACCATTTTGTATTATCTCCAATGTTAGGGAGGAAAGATACCTTTCTCTCTATCTTCCTCTAGTGCTTGGGTTGGACTCCTACGACAGACTAAACAGAGAAAAACAAACAGAGGTGTATTAGCATTATACCTCATGTAGCATATGGGAGATACCCAGAAAAATGGGTAAATTTCAAAGAGCTGACTTTGAATTCAGGTTTAAGAACCATGACTGCCGAGACAAAAAAAGAAGCTGGTTATGGGGACATGCTCAGGAAAGCCGGTAAATAGGAACAAGGTTTGTCATGTGGCTTTAAGTCAGTACCTTCTCCGTTGATAAGAGTCCCCGATTTAGAGTCCTTCTTTTCTTCCTGGTACACTGTGGGAGATAGTCTTACAAATGAAGATTTCCTTTATAGATGTAAATTTCCCTTACAATAGGATAACTTCCACTCAGTTTTCAGAACTTCCTTGACGGCTGAAGTTTCTCAAAATAATCAGTTCAAAACGTGTGTGTGTGTGTGTGTGTGTGTGTGTGTGTGTGTGTGTGTGTGTGTGTGTGTGACTGTGCGTGTGCACGCATATGTGATTATAAGGGACTGGCTCATGTGATCATGGAGACTGAGAAGTCCCGCAGTCTGCCATCTGCAAGCTGGAGACCCAGGAAAGCCAGTTGTGTGATTCCGTCTGAGTCTGAAGGCCTGAGAACCAGGGTGTAAATCGCAGTCTGAGAGCAGGAGAGATGGACAGTCCAGCTTGAGCCATCTGGCAGGAGCAAAGGTCCGAATTCTCCCTTCCACTCTAGCCCTCACCAGGTCTGATGATGCTTATGTCTCTGGGGATCGCCGCCTGCTTGACTGAGTTCACCAGTTCAAATGCTAATCTCATCTGGAAGCACCAGCAGAGATTGTGTTTAGCCAAATATCTGGGAACCCCAGGACCCAATCAAGTTGGCACATAAAATTAACGATCATCAATGCTGATTAAAACAAGAAATGAGGAAGGAGCACCAGGAGGTGACAGTTGTCATCTCAAACAGCCTGGTCAGGGGCCCTGCACTGAGAAGTAGCATCCGAATCTGAAGGAGAGAGCAGGGGGCTTTGAGAGGTGAAGTGACTCACCCGTGCTCCTCACCCTCATTCTCTAACTCCTAACCTTGTGCCCTCTTCCTGACTATAGCTGGTTGTTTTGTTTTCACAAAGTCAGGAGATGTCAGGAATGACCATTGGGGTGACCATCCTTTTTTTTCCCCCTTTGTTTTCCTAGAGACGAGGTCTCGCCATCTTGCTCAGGCTGGTCTCAAACCCGCGGGTTCAGACAATCTTCTCGCCTCAGCCTCCCAAAGTGCTGGGATGACAGGTGTGAGCCACTGCACCCGGCCATACATTTCACTTAAACTCCTAAGCGTATTAAATGAAAAATTGAATTTTTGTGGCAACCCAGATTGACTGGTGGCGGCTCTCTGGAGAATGGCGTTGAACGAGATTCAGAGGTTAAGTGTGGACTCAGAAAAAAGTGTGTTTGCCAGGAGCTCAGGAGGAAAAGTGCTGATGTTAGGCAGCCCACATCCTCATCTAGTGTGATCCTCCCATTACAGGGATGAGGAAACAGAGAAGAAGTGGCTGCATTTTTATGGTGGTCACTGACACGAAAACCTTTATGCCTTAACCGTTCTCATGATTGAGTCAATAGAAGAAAAAGCGTTGGAGGACTTCACTGAGGGTTGCAGTGATAAGCATCTCCACATCCCAAACTTGCAATTTCTCTCAGGGAGTCATTTTTTCCAGGGCTCCAGAAATGTCATCTCTCTTTTTCTTTGAGATTTCCATCCAGGGAGGTAAGACATGACTGCTTCCTCTCCTACCCCACACCCACAAAGATGCTCCTTGAACTTAGATAAAAGAGCACAAGTCACCATTTCATTTTTCTTGACCATTTAACCTTGTTTTAAAAAAAAAAAACCAACACCAACATAGTCACATAGATCACCCAGAACCAAACAGTAGGAGTAAAGGCCTGGGTTCCTCCATGCCACCAAAAGTTCCTGAAGGAATATGAATAAAGCAGTGTTTAAAATCGTGCGATCTTGTTGAAGATGCCCCAGGAATCTGCCCTCTTTAAATGATGCACACAGTAGAGCCATTTTGTAAAATAGAGTCCCTGACTTCAATTGTTAGCAACTTTTGGTATTTTGTCTACTAGGTTTCTCTAGACAAGAGCACAAATGTAGTTCGGCATATGCTGGTTTTCAATCATTTTGTTGTCTTCATTATCCGGCATGTTTTCAAGTATTTATATCTTCATCATATCACCTGTGGCTCAGGAACTCTTCTATTTTTGATACACTGTGATTATAAGGAGAGAGTAGAGGCCGGGCTCGGTGGCTCAGCCTGTAATCCCGCGCTTTGGGAGGCCGAGGCGAGTGAATTGCCTGAGCCCGCGGGTTCGAGACCCGCCTGGGCAACCTGGTGAGACCTCATCTCTACAATAAACCAAAAAAAAAAAAAAAAAGAGAGTAGAAAGAACTGACCTTCTTATCAGCAATTGCATCAAACAGAATGATTTGAAGACAAGCAAAAGGAACCTTGTAATTTTTGGCTGAAATGTTCTTGAGAACAAAAATGATGATGTCAGACTTCAGAAGATGTTTCTTTGATTTTTTTTTTTTTAAACTCTGGGGTCTTACTTGATCATCCAGGCCAGAGTGCAGTGGCACAATCAAGGCTCACCGCAGACTCAACCCCCTGGGCTCAGGCAATCCTTCTGCCTCAGCCTTCCAAGTAGCTGGGACTGCACGTGTGAGCCACCACGCTTGGCTAATTGTTTAAAATTTTTGTGAAGACGAGGTCTCCATGCTGTCTAGGCTGGTCTCGAACTCCTGGACTCAAGCAATCTTCCTGTCTTGGTCTCCCAAAGTGTTGGGATTATAGGTGTTAGCCACTGTGCCCGACCCCTTTAATGGTTTAATGATTTAAAACCATCCCCATTTTCCCAACACACACACACACACACACACACACACACACACACACACACACACACACACTCTGTTGGGCTCAGTGACACCACATAACAACAGCCACAGATTTAGGACAAGTGAAAATACAGCTACACCAGGACTTTCCACAGACAAGGGGTCAACCTCCATTCAACTGGGAGGGGAGGCGAGGGGAGGAAGGAGAGCCCTGTGTCCATCTGTGGTCAGCCAGGAGTCACCTAACAAAATCAGGTCCAAGTGGAGGTTTCTGTACGAATTTTATTTTGAGACAGCTTTGTGCAACCTTCTTGAGGGTGAAGGGTTGAACTAGGCGGGACTGTAAAAATAATAGCCTTTACTCACTCCTGGTCAGTCAGTGATTCATTTACTTATTTACAGGTGCATCTGTGTACATTCTTGCACCATTGCTGTTCTGGGCTCTGGGTTTCCAGTGACTAACAAGACAGAACAGGTTTAAGCCTCAAAAAACTTACAATCTAACACACAGTTGACCAGTAGAAATGCAATCTGAGCCACAAATGTGGTGCGCATATGTAATGTTACATTTTAGCAGCCACATGTAAAATAATAAAAAGAAACAGAAGAATTTTTTTTTTTTGAGCCAAGGTCTCACTCTGTCACCCAGGCAGGAGTGCAGTGGCATGATCATGGTTCACCACAGCCCCAACCTCCTGGGCTCAGGTGATCCTTCCACCTCAGCCTCCCTAGAAGCCCGGACTACAGGCACACACCACCAAGCCCAGCTATTTTTTTTTTTTCAGTAGCGACGAGTTCTCACTATGTTGCCCAGGCTAGTCTTGAACTCCTGGGCTCGAGCAATCCTGAAACAGGAGAAATTGATTTTAATAGTACATTTTCTTTAACCCCATATACCCAGGAGATTATCAACATGAAAATTATTAATGCAATGTATACCTTTTTGTGTGCTAAGTCTTCAATATCTGGTGTGTATTTCACACCTACAGCATATCTCAATTTGGACTAGGCATTGTTCAAAGGCTCAGTAGCCATACATGGCTTGTGGCTACTGTCTGAGACCGTGAAACTCTAGAGGAAACAGTTCTAGGTGTCACAACTGACACTGGCTACAAAAAGACTCTTTGTATTTTATTTTTTTTAAAAAGGTTTTGATCTGTCATCTAGGCTGGAGTGCAGTGTCACCATCTTAGCTCACTGCAGTCTTGATCTCCTGGGCTCAAGTTATCCTCCTGACTCAGCCTCCTGAGTAGCTGAAACTATAGGCACACACGACCATGCCTGGAAAATTTTAAAAGTTTTTTGTAGAGATGGGGTCGCTATGCTTACCCAGGCTGGTCTTGAACTCCTGGCCTCAGGTGATCTGACCACCTTGGTCTTCCAAAATGCTGGGATTACTAACTTGGGCCACTGTGCCTGGCCTGTTTGTTTTATTTTTTTAATACATATTTTACATGCATATCTGTAACAGAATAATAAATATTTGGCTATTTATTCAATAGGTGCATACACATATATCAGTGAAGATTAATGAAGTACAGTTACAGATATCCACCCAAATGGATCTGCCAGGCTTTGAATAGAAAAAGCTGTTGTAGCTGGGCACAGTGGCTCATACCTATAATCCCAGCACTTTGGGAGACCGAGGTGAGAGGATTGCCTGAGGCTGTGGGTTTGAGACCAGCCTGGGCAACTTGGCAAGACCTCATCTCTACAATAAATAAAAAATTAGCTAGGCATGGAGGCACTTGCCTGTAGTTCCAGGTACTTGGAAGGCTGAGGAGGAAAGATCACCTGAGCCCAGCAGGTCAAGGCTGTGGTTGTCATGAGCATGCCACTGTACTCCAGCCTGGACAACAGAGTGAGACTCCAATTCAAAAAGAAAAAGAAAAAGAAAAAGCAGTTGCAGTAGAATGCATACAGTATATTTTAGATTTTATTTTATTTTATTATAAAGATGTGGAATACAAGTGAGAATTAACAACGTAGGTAGACTGCATGCAGGTGAAGTTTGGGCTTCCAACTGGTCCTCACTCCCCTGGTCCCCAGGTACCCTTTGGGTTGTCACGTGACCGCCACTCGCCTACCTCCCCTAGCCATGTTCAGTGACTGCCAAACCCTCCCTTGTGCTGATGTGACTAATGTCCAGGGCCCACTTATGAGTGAGAATATGCAGTATTCAGATCTTTGTTTCTGTGATAGTTCACTTAGTATGTTGATCTCCGGCTTCCTCCAATTTGCTGCAAAGTCCATGATTATGTTCTTCTTTATGGCTGTGTAATATTCTGTCCTACATATGTGCCACATTTTTTTTTTTTTTTTTGAGTTGGAGTCTCACTCTGTCACCCAGACTGGAATGCA
>NW_007253307.1:501466-554840 GCF_000164805.1 Carlito syrichta
CTCAAACCCGTGGGCTCGGGCTATCCACTCACCTCAGCCTCCCAAGGCGCGGGATTACAGGCTGAGTCACCGAGCCCAGCTGTGCCACATTTTCTTTATCCACCCTTGATGGGCAGTAGGTTTGGTTCCATGTTTTTGTTATTGTGAATAGGGCAACAATGAACATGCATGTGCAGGTGTCATTTTTGTGGAGTGATTTATGTTCCTGTGGCTATATTCCCAGGAGAGAGATTGCAGGATCATATGGAAGGTCAGTTCTTAGTTCTTTCAGGAATTGCCACATTACTTTCCATAGAGGTTGAACTAGCTTGTACTACCACCAAGAGTGTAGAAACGGTCCCTTTTCTCCACACCCACACCAGCATCTGTTGTTTTCCGACTTATTAATGATAACCATCCTTACCGAAGTTAGGTGGTATTTCATTGTAGATTTGATCTGTATTTCTTCGATGATGAATGAGGCTGAGTATTTTTTCATGTGTCTGTGGATTGCTTGTGTTCTGTCTTTTGAGAAGCGTCTGTTCATGTCTTTTGCCTATTTTTCAATGGGGTTGTTTGTTTGTTTCTTTCAGTTTGAGTTCCTTGTAGATCCTGAATGTTAGGCCTTTGCCAGATGCATAATTTGCAAATATTTTTTTCTGTTCTGTGGGTTTTCTCTTTACTCTCTTGACGGTTTTTTTGCTGTGTAAAAGCTTTTCAGTTTGATAAGATTCCACTTAGCTTTTATGGTATTTGTTTTTGGGGATTTGGTCAAGAATTTGTTGTCTACTCTGATGAGCCTAAGGGTGTTTCCTGTGTTTTCTTCTAGGATTTTTATAATTTGAGGCTTTACGTTTAGGTCTTTGATCCATTTTGAGTTGATTTTTTATATAGTGATAGTAGCAATCCAGTTTCATTCTGTGTGTGGTCAGTCAGTTTTCCCAGCACCATCTGCTAAATGTGGTCTCTGTTCCTCAGTGATTGTTATTGGTGGCTTTGTCAAAGATGAGTTGGTTGAGAGACTGGTTTTGCTTCCAGAATCCCTGTTCTGTTCTGTTGGTTTATGTGCCAATTTCTGTACCGATACAAGACTGTTTTGGTTACTGTAGCCTTGTAATAAAGTTTAAAGTCTAGAGGTATGATAATTTTCACTTTGTTCCTTTTGCTGAGGATTGTTTTGACTATTCATGCTCTTTTTTGTTTCCATATGAACTGTATTGTCATTTCCGGGTCTGAGAAAAATGATGTTGGTAATTTGATGGGTATTGCATTGACTCTATAGATTGCCTTGGGTAGAATGGACATCTTGACAATATTGATTCTTCCAATCCACGAACATGGAATGTTTTTCCATTTGTTTGTGTCATCTTTGATTTCTTTGAGCATTGTTTTGTAGCTCTCATTGTAAAGATCTTTCACTTCTCTGGTTAGGTTGATTGTCAAGGTATTTCATTTTTTTGTGGCTATTGTGAACGGGATTGTGCTTTTGATTTGGTTCTCCGCCTGCTTGTTGCTGGTGTATAGAAATGCAACCGTCTTTTGCACTTGATTTTGTAGCCTGAGACTTTAAAGTCATTTATCAGTGTAAGAAGGCTTTTGACAGACTCCCTACAGTTCTCAAGTTATATAGAATCATATCATCTGCAAAAAAGGAATAGCTTCACTTCCTCTTTTTCTGTTTGGATACACCTGATTTCTACCTCTTGCCTGATTGCTCGGGCTAGGACTTCCTGCACTATGTCTAATAGGAGGGGTAAGAGTGGGCATCCTTGTCTTGTTCCCATTTTTAGGGGAAATTCTTCCAGTTTCTTCCCATGTAACAAAATACTGACTGTGGATTTATCATAGATGGCTCTTACTGTTTCTTCTATGCCTAGGTGCTCAAGGGTTTTTATCAAGAAGGGATGCTATTAGCTGGGCATGGTGGTGCGTGCCTGTAGTTCCAGCTACTTGGAAGACTAAAGTGGAAGGACTGCCTGAGCTCAGTAGGCCAAGGCTGCAGTGGTCATGAGCGTGCCACTGCACTCTACCCTGGACTACAGAGTGAAACTCCAACTCAAAAAAAAAAAAAAAAAAAGAAGAGATGCTGGATTTTGTCAAATACTTTTTCTGTGTCTAATGATATAATCACGTGGTGCTTGGTTTTGCATCTGTTAATGTGCTGAATTATGTTTATGGTCTTGCAAATGTTGAACCAGTCCTATATCCCAGGAATGAAGCTTGCCTGGTCATGGTGGATGATCCTTGAGATGTGTTGTTGAATCCGATTTGCTAGAATCTTGTTCAGAATTTTTGCATCTATGTTCATCAAGGAGATTGGCCTGTAATTCTCTTTCCTTGTTTTGTCTTTGCCAGGTTTGGGTGTCAATATGAGGTTAGCTTCATAAAATGAGTTGTGGAAAATTCCATCTTTCTTGGTTGCCTGGAATACTTTCAATAAGCTTGGTATCAACTCCTCCTTGTATGTCTTATAGAATTCAGCTGGGAAAACATCTGGTCCAGGGCTTTTTTTCTGGCTGAGAGCTTTCTTTTTACTGAGTCAATTTCCTGGATTGTTATTGGTCTGTTTTGAGTTTCAATTTATTCTTGTTTAACCCTAGGGAGGATGTGTGATATCAGAAAGGCCTCCATTTCCTGGTTTATTTGCATACAAATGTTCATAGTAACCTCTGACAATCTTTTGAATTTCTTTAGTGTCAGTTGTGACTTTACCTTTCGTGTTTCCAATTGTGTTTATCTGGACTTTCTCACTCTCTTTTTTTTCAGTCAATATTGCCAGTGGTCTGGTCAATCTTATTTATCCTTTCACAGAATCAGTTTTTGTCTTGTTGATCCTTTCTATGATATTTTTACCTTCTGTGCCCTGCAATTGTGGTTTTATCTTGGTGATCTGGATTCTTCTGCTGAAGTTAAGATTTAGATGATCCTGCCTACCCAGCTCCTTTAGGTGTAATGTTAGGCCATTTACTTGTGATCTTTCTGTTTTCTTGATGTGTGTATGCAATGTTATAAATTTTCCACTTAACACTGTTTTTATGGCATCCCAGAGGATCTGATAAGTTGTGTCTTTGTTTTCTTTTGTTTCCAGGAATTTTTAAATTCCTATCTTGATTTCTGTGTTGACCCAGAAATTGTTCAGTAGCATGTTGCTTAATGTCCTTGTCTTCGTGTCGTTTTGGGGGAATCTTGTTGGTGGAGATATTTATTTTTATTCCACTGTGATCTGATATGATGTGCAGTATCATTTTGATCTTTTGAAATTTGTTCACACTTGATTTATGTCCAAGAATGATCAATCTTGGAGCATAGTCCATGTGCTGATGAGTAAAATGTATACTCTGTAGATGTTGGGGAGTGTTCTGTAGATGTCTATTAAATCCGTTTGATCAAGCATCAAGTTAAGGTTCTAGCTCTACTTGGATTTTTTGCCACGATGATCTATCTAGAACTGTTAGTGGGGTATTTAGTTCCCCAGCTATGATTCTGTGAGAGTCAATGTCCTCTCTTAGTTTACTTAGTAGTTATTTTATAAGATAAAATAACACAGGTGCTCCTGTGTTGGGTGTATATATGTTTAGGATAGATAGTTCTTGCTGGTGAATTGAGCCTTTTATCATTATGTGATGTCTTTCCATGTCCTTTTTAACTTTTGATGATTTGAAGTGTGCTTTGTCTGATATCAGAAAAGCTACTCCTGCTGTCTTCTGTTTTCCATTTGTCAGAAAGACCATTTCCCAGCCCCAACTTTGAGTCTGTGGGTGTCCTTTGCAGCAAGATGAGTTTCCGGGAGACAGTAGACTGTTGAATCATACTTCTTTATCCAGTTTGCCACTCTGTGTCTCTTCAGTGACACATTTAATCCATTTACATTCAAACTGATTATTGAAGTGTGAGAGTTTATCCCTGACACAGGGATCTTAGGGAGTTGCTTTGTTTCCTTTTTGCTTTTGTATTTATATGTGTGTGCATTTTCATTTTTGTAAGTGCTCTGTATGCTCCATTGACTCTGTGTTTGCCCATACTTTTGTGATGGGTATGACTGTTCTTTTTTTTAATTTCTGTGTTCACCACCTTCTTAAGCATTCCCTAAAGGGCTAGTCTGGAGGCAGCATATTCTCTTAGAGATTGGATATCCAGGAAGGATTTGAATTCTCTGTCACTGATGAAGCTTAACTCGGTGGGGTGGAAAATTATTGACTGAGATTGCTTATCTGTAACAACATTAGAGGGAGAGGCAAGATGGTGATGGAACAGGTTGGAGTGTGAGGGTTTCCATAAAAGTGAGTGTCCATAAAGACTCTCTGTGATGGGTATGTGCCAATGGGTGAGTGAAAGTTCATCTGAAGGGAGACACAGTTTCATGCACCTGGGGCTGTCCTCTGAAGGTGACTGCAACCCACCACTGCCCTGGGATTGGAGCCCCTGGCACACAGGATCATCTGCCATTCTTGAGGCTCTCTTGAGTGGAGGCAAAAGAGAACAGCTGCTCCTCACCAGCTGACACCTGGACAACATCATCACCCGTGGCAGCAGGCGAGACGCTAGCAGCAGGAACCATGGAGAAGGCAGGGCATAGAAATCTGGAACAAGCCGGGTTCAGTGGCTCAGCCTGTAATCCCACACTTTTGGGAGGCTGAGGTAAGTGGATTGCCTGAGCCCGTGGGTTTGAGACCTGCCTGGGCAGCGAGACCTCATCTCTACAATAGATCAAAAAGTCAGCCGGGCATGGTAGTGCATGCCTGTAATTCTGGCTACTTGGAAGGCTGAGGCAGAAGGATTGCCGGAGCCCAGCAGGTTGAGACTGCGGTGGCTGGGAGCGGCCACGGCACTCCAGTCTGGGCGACAGAGTGAGACTCCAACTGAAAAAAAAAAGAAATCTGGAACAGAGCCCCACTGCCAGTGAGGTGACACTGATCAGCACCATCTTGTCTGTCGTGGGACCAATCAGATACCTGCACTGCCCCACCCAGTTCAGTCCAGCCTATATCCTGGAACTATTGGCTATCCCCGCATCTCTGACATCAATCATCAGATTCAGAGACAGACGTCCCTCCCCCACACTGGAACAAACACAGACACGTCTGACCTGAGTGGGAGACTTGACAGCAGCAGCAGCAGCAGACAAGTCAGGTAAGTTTGGATCTGATCCACCCTCATCCCACAGTACTCTGTGGGGCATCTGTCTCATGCTGTGAACAACCCTATCAACCTGCACTGATAGCAGAGGGGGCAGGCTGGAGACTGGAGCCACTTGCTAATGTGTCATTGGCAGCCCAAAGTGGTAGTGGCAATGCTTGGGAAAGGAACTTGGAGTTACAGAAATGGTTTTGTGTGTGTGTGTGTGTGTTTGTTTTCTTTTTTCTTCTCTCATTCTTTCTGTTTTTATTTACACTTTTGTACTTTGTTTCCGTTATTTTAATTTTTTTTGATTTTCTGTATGTGTATGGGTATTTTTGCAGATGAGTACATCAACAGGAGGTTTTGTTTGCATGAATGTATGTATATATTTTTTTCTGTCTTTGTTTGTGTCTCTGTTTATTTGTTAGTTGGTGCACCTGTCTGTTTTCCCTCTTCTTCTTCTCTCTCTTCACCTTCCTTTTGTCTGCCTCTTTCTTTTTTCTATTCTTTTCCTTTTTCTTATCTCATCTAACTTTCAGAGGGCAAACATACACCTCCCACTGCATGGACAGTTTGTAAGGCAGTGGGAAGTGGGTTCCAGGGGGCCCACACACCTGTCAGCAGATACTGGGATCTGCAAATAGCTTCTGAATTACAGCCTCCTGCCTCCCCCTTAATTAACTCTCAAAACTGCAAAAAGCACAGTGCCCCCATTCCCAATCCAGTTTCAAAATTGAGCAAAGCCAGAGGATCTACATAAGGAAGAATAGGAGATTGAGCAAACAGAAGTAAAAGCTATCCCCCATCACTGAAAAAACAGACTTAAAGAAAAAGTAAAAAGGGAGGAGGAAAACCTTCACAAATGAAGAAAAATCAAAGGGAGAATATGGGTCTCATACAGACCCCTGGAGGACAACAACTGAGAATACAGACGTTGGAACTCAAACAATGAAGAGTCCCCAGAATGACTGGTCTCAAACCACAAATCCAGATATCAAGATATTAATAGAATAAATAGAAATGAGGAGACACAAAAGGGAAGAATGAAGGAGTTCATAGCTGAGATAAGAGCAATAAAGGATACAGTGAATGAAATAAATAACAAACTGGCAAGCATGGAAAGCAGAATCAACCAAGCAGAATAAAGAATCTCAGAGCCTGAGGACCAAAATATGAAACTAACTCAAACTGTTAAAAACATAGAAAAGAAGCTTAAAAAGAAAGAAAAAACTCCAAGAGATGATCAATTATATCAAGAGGCTGAGCCTAGATTAATTGGAATCCCTGAGGCAGATAGAGAGACAGAGACCACCCTGAAACAAATGTTCCATGAAATTATCCAAGAAAACTTCCATCATCTATCAGTGATGCTACCATTTAAACACAAGAGATTCACAGAACCCCAGCAAGACAACAAATGAGAAGATCAACTCCTAGACACATAGTCATTCAGCTACACAAAGTAGGTATAAGAGAAAAAAATCCTAAGGGCAGCAAGAGAGAAAGATCAGACTACCTACCAGGCAAGACCAATTAGAATAACAGCAGTCTTATCTACAGAAACACTTCAGGCTAGGAGAGACTAGAGTCCAATCTTCAAAGTTCTCAAAGATAAACAATTTCAACCAAGAATTACCTACTCAGCTAAGCTAAGTTTCATCAGTGATGGAGAATTGAAATCCTTTCCAGAAATTCAATTCCTAAGAGTTTACAACACCTCTAGACCAGCTCTAAGAAACACGTAAGAAAGTATTAAACACAGAAGAAAGAAAAAAGAATGACCACTGCCTTCCCAAGAATGCAGGAAAAAGATGGAAAACACACATAAATCAACCCCAAATCAAAAGAAAGACAACAAACAAACAGCAGAAACAAAAAACAAACTCTATAAGAATTCCATGATGGTGATAAATTCTCACATCTCAATAATTAGCCTGAATGTAAATGGACTAAATGAACCACTGAAAAGACATAGAATGGCAAATTGTATAAAACATGAAGCAACAATATATTGTCTTCAGGAGACTCATCTCACCAGAATGAAAGGATGGAAAGCAAATTATCAGGCAAACAACACAAAAGAAAGCAGGGGTTGAAATCTTAATATCAGACACAATACACTTTAAGCTATCAAAAATTTAAAAAGACACAGAAGGTCACTGCATAATGATAAAAGGTTCAACCCATTAACAAGAAATATCCAACCTAAACATATAATGCACCCAATACAGGAGCACCAACCTTCATAAAGCAGCTTTTAGGTAAACCAAAAAAAGATGCTGACTCTACCACTATCATAGCTGGAGACTTAAATATCCCACTCACAACCCTAGACAGATCAATAAGACAAAACTATCAACAAGCAGATTCGGAACATCCATGTCATGCTTAACCAAATGGACTTAATTGATACCTACAGATCATTCCACCCAACAACCACAAAATATACGTTCTACTCATCACCACATGGAGTGTATTATAAGATCAACCACTTCCTTGGTCATAAATCAAGCATAAACAAATTTCATAAGATTGAAATACTGCCATGCACCTTTTCAGACCACAGTGGAATAAAAATAAATATCAGCACCAGCAAAGTTCTCCCCAAGCCCACAAAGATATGGGCACTAAACAGCATGATGCTAACATGGAAATCAAAACAGAAATTAAAATATTCCTGGAAACAAATAAAAATGAAGAAACATCTTACTAAAATCTCTGGGTGCCATGAGCACAGCACTAAGACGTGAATTCATATCACTATGAACACACATGAAGAAAATGCAAAGATCACAAATTGACAACTTGACAGCTTACCTAAGGAAGCTGGAAAAGCAAGACCACCAAAACCCTACCTTCAGCAGAAGAATCCAGATCACCATAATAAAAGTCCAAATTTGAGATATAGAAGACAAAATGATAATACAAAAAATAAATGAAACAAAAAGCTGGCTCTTTAAAAGGATAAACAAGATTGATAGTCTCCCAGCTACACTGACCAAGAACAAGAGAAAAAAATTCCAAATAAAAACAATCAGAAATGCGAAAGGTCAAGTTACAACTGAACCCAAAGAAATATGAAAGATTGTCAGAGATTACTATGTATACTTGTATGGAAACAAATTTGAAAACCCAAAGGAATAGAGGACTTTCTGACATCACACAACCTCCCCATGTTGAAACAAGAAGAAATCAAGTCCCTAAATAGACCAATAACAATCCAGGAAATCGACTATGTCATAAGAAAACTATCTACAAAAAACAATTCCTGGACCAGATGACTTTGCAGCAGAATTCTACAAAACATACAAGGAGGAGCTGATACCATTCCTACTGAAAGTATTCCAAGCAATCAAAAAGATGGAACTCTCTCCAGATCATTTCATGAAATTAACATCACATTGATACCCAAACTGGGTAAAGTTCCAACAAAGAAAGAGAACTACAGGCCAATATCCTTGATGAACATAGATGCTAAAATTCTCAACATAATTCTAGCAAATCTGATCCAACAACACATCCACCATGACCAAGTAGGTTTTATCCCTGGGATGCAGGGCTGGTTCAACATCTGCAAGACCATAAACATAATTAAATACATTAATAGATGTAAAAGCAAAAACCACATGATTATATCATTAGACATGGAAAAAGCTTTTGATAAAATTTATCATCATACTTGATAAAAACCCTTGAATGACTAGGCATAGATGGAACATATCTCAAAACAGTAGCAACCATTTACAAGAAACCCCCAACCAACATACTTCTAAATGACAGAAATTGGAACCATTTCCCCTGAAAACCGGAACAAGACAAGGATGCCCACTCTTATCCCTCCTGTTCAACATAGTATCATAAGTCCTAGCTAGAGCAATCAGATAAGAGAAGGAAATCAGGGGTACCCAAGTAGGAAAAGCTGAGCTAAACGACATGATTCTACACCTTGAAAACCCAAGAGAATCTGTCAAAAACCTCCTTGTGATGATATAGGACTTTGGCAAAGTTTCAGGGAATAAAATAAATGTGCAAAAGATAGTCACATTCCTATACACCAACAATAAACAAACAGAAACTCAAATAAAAAGCACAATCCCATTCATAATAGCCACCAAAAAAGGAAATACCTTGACATCTTTCTAACCAGAGAAGTCAAAGAACTGTACCAAGAAAACTATAAAACACTACTCAAAGAAATTAAAGATGACCTAAACAAATGGAAAAATATTCCATGCTTATGGACTGGAAGAATCAACATTTTTAAGATGTCCATCCTACCACAGGCAATCTACAGATTTAATGCTAGACCCATTAAATTACCAGCAGTAGTCTTCTCAGACCTGGAAATGGCAATACAGGAATTCATATGGAAACATTAACAATTATGAATAGCCAAAATAATCCTCAGCAAAAACAACAACAACAACAATGTGGAAAGTATCACACTCCCAGACTTTTAACTTTATTATAAGGCTGCAATAATCAGAACAGCCTGGTATTGGTACAAGAACAGGCATATAGACCAATGAACAGAGATTCCAGAAGCAAAACCTCAATTTATCAACCAACTCATCTTCAACAAAACTTTCACCATCAACCGCTGGGGAGAGGTGAGCCTATTCAGTAAATGGTACTGGGAAAACTGATTGGCTGACCTCATGCAGTGTGAAAGGGGGCTTAAAAAGACATCTACGATGTCAAAAATTAGGCTAAGCATGTACTCAGCCTTTACACAGTTAAAAAAAGTTCCCTTCCTGAAAACTGGCAACATCACCTGCTGGCTAGGTTAAACTGTTTAACAGCTTTTTTTTTTTTTGCTTCTGTGAACCCCGCTAGCATTGCTTGAAAAGTACCTAGGCCTCCAGGATGTTGTGGTTTAGCCCACTTGGAAAGTCCCAATGTGGTTTTGCCCCATTTAAGCAAGCCCCTACAGCAAATGGGGGCTCTTGCTGTGGTACTGGCATATCCAGCAGGCAAGTGGCCACCGGCCCGGCTCTTGGCTAATAAACATCTCCTTTTTATAACTTGTACTTTTGGTGTCGGTGTCTGTGAATTAAGCTCTCGGTCCCTATTTCAGCAGAAGATTAAAACAAATCCCCTACCTATCACCACACACAAAAATCAACTCCAAATGAATCAGAAACCTAATCATAAGTCCTCAAACTACAAGAACCGGAGGGGGGACAGGGTACCCACGTCATCAACAAGGGCACCTACATAATGAACATTTGTATACCTAACCCTAACTTGTATTCCACATCTTAAAATAACCAGTTTTAAAAATTAAAAGCAAAAACATTAAAAATTGGACTCTAGTCCCTTCTGGCTTGTAATATTTCTGCAGATAAGTATTGAACAATTTTGATTGGTCTTTCCTGACAAGTAGTCTGATCTTTCTCTCTTGCTGCCTTTAAGATGTTTTCTTTCATGCTTACTTTGTGGAGGCAGATTACTATGTGTCTTGAGGCTGGTATTCTCACGTGATGCCTTGCAGGGGTTCTCTGAATTTCTTGCATTTGAATGGTTGCCTCTTTTGCGAGATTTGGGAAGTTATCTTGAATGACCTCATGGAATGTCTATTTCATGGTTTTCTCAGCTTCCCTTTGTGCTTCGGGATACTAATCAGGCATAGATTTGGCTTCTTAATAGTGTCCCACATCTCGCAGAGGCTTTGCTCCTTTTTAGTCTTTCCCTGTTTTTGACAGACTAGGTTAATTCCGTTATTTTGGTCTTCAAGCTCTGAGATTCTTTCCTTTGCTTGGTTGATCCTGCTTCCTATGCTTGTTACTATGTTTTTGATTTCTAGGATGGAGTTCTTTATTTCCATTATTTCAGAATAGGCTTTTTCTGAAACTGACCAACTCTGCTTTTACTTCCTATATGACTCTGATGAGTTTCACTTCTAGTTTTTCTTGGCATTCTCTGTCCATTTTAGCCATCCAATCTCTGATTTCTGTGACTGTCATCTGGGGGCAGTCTGGGGGGTTTCCATTGTATGTTCTCTGGTAGTTGTTATTTGGGTACTATCTGTTTAGGGCTCTGAGAGTTGCCTATATTTTTTCATTGATTTTACCTCATTTGTGACAGGCCTCGAGTCCGTCTCTATAATTTCTCTTCATTTTTGTTGCTCTGAAGCTACTCAATGACCCTCTGTTCTAGGGCCGTTTATGTGGTTCAATATAGGTCACTCAGTGAAAGAGGTAGGAGCATTCACTTCTGCTTCTTGCTCCACCCTTTAGCAAATTTCTCTACTGTAGATTTTTCTCTCTAGCTCTTAATCTAGTTGGGTTAGTTTTCAGTCCCTGCTTCTAGCACTCTGCAGAGAGCAATTGGAGGAATGGGTCCCCCCATCTGCTATCTGTGATCTCAGAATAGGCTTTTCTGAAACCCAGAAGTCTTCCCACCAAGAAAGCCTTTGGGTGTCTTTCATGTTGCTCCCTCACTGTTTAAGTCAGCACTCTGCTTTTGAGTACCCTGCCATGGACAGGGAGGGAGGGATCCACCCTAGAGGCATGCAGGGCTTGGGGGTGATTCTTTCTGATCTGGTTGGGAAGATGGTCATCAGTTGCCAGCAGTGGGTGCCAGCTAGGTTCACCCTGTATTCAAGCTTTCCCTGCCTGAGAGCCAGCTGCCAGGCTCCACTGGTGAAAGTCATTCTCACAGCAGCTGACCAGGCGTGGGTTTTGTTCCCCATTTGACTTGAGCTCTGGTTGCCTGCTGCTGTGTTCTCACCAGGACTCCTTCCTTGTGAGACCAGAGACTTGTGCATGACTGAGAGGGGGTGAACAGATCCTTAAAATCACTCACTCACTCTTCCTTCATCAGGTAAGGTTTCAGTTCCTGTGCAAGCCTGGTGCATTGCAGGGGATGGGAGTACCTGGATTCCTGTGTCTGCCATTGCCTTCTGGTCTCTAGGTGTTCAAAGAGACTTTTGCTGGGTGCAGGGTGCTTCACTCGTCCAAAAGTGTTTGGGGTGTCTCTGTCTATTGATGTCTGGGTCCTGATTCTCTGCTTAGTGAGAGAGGCACCGTCTGCTGCTCCACGGTGGCCATCTTGGATTCCCCTCCTATACAGCATTATTCTATTCATACAATTTTCAAAATATGCAAAATTAAGTAATATATTGTGTAGAAATACATGTGTCGGGCAATCCCTTCAGGTTCCCTCCCACTGTGGGATCTTTTCTGTCCTCTCAATAAATCCTGCTTTCTAAAAAAGAAAGAAAGAAAGAAACACACGAGTCTCTGTCAATTTGTGCTGCTATAACAAAATACCTTAGATTGGGTAATTTAAAAAAATAGACATTTACTTCCTACAATCCTGGAGGCTGGTAAGATCAAGGTCAAGGCACCGATAGATTTGATGTCTGCTAAAGGTCTGCTCTCCTTCACAAATGGTGTCTTCTAGCTGCAGCATCACATCGCAGAAGGTACGCTGTGTCTTCACATGGTGAATGAGGAAAAACAGACAAACAGTTTCCCCCAAGTCCTTTTAAAAGGGCACTGATCCCATTCCTGAGGTCTCAAACCTCAAGACCAAATCCCCTCCTACAGTCCCACCCATTAATACGATTGCACGGGGGAATTACGGTTCCACGTAAATTTTAGATGGACACAAACATTCAGATCGTAGCAGCAAACGTATACGTTAAAAACATAATATTAAAAAAATGCCTGGGAATGAGAAAGTCCAAATTAAGCATAAGCCAAATTCAGAGAGAAAGAAATGAGGCAATACCCATGGGCCTCCAGTGGTGGTGGTAATATTTTATTGCTTAAGCTGGTGGTGAATGCATGTTTGCTGTAGTTACCTTTCTTCACCCTTTTATAAATGTCTCAGATGCCCTGTGTCAAAAGTTTTCTAGGAACGTAAGGAACGACAACCTTACCTGACATGACTACTATTATTGTTATTATTTTGCATACGAGGTTGAAGGAGCTAAACACTCTACTGCAGAAGGAAGACTTCAGAAGATAAAAGAAGAAAGGAAGAGCCAGGCACTGTGGCTCATGCCTATAATCCTAGCACTTTGGTAGGTGGAGGCGAGAGGATTGACTGAGCCCAGGGTTTCAAGACCCGCCTGGGGAACTTGGTGAAACCTCATCTCTACAATAAGTCAGAAACATTAGCTGGGCACGGTGGCACTTGCCTGTGGTTCCAGCCACTTGGACGGCTGAGGCAGAAGGATCGCCCGAGCTTAGCAGGTAGAGGCTGTGGTGGCCTTGAGCGTGTCACTGCACTCCGGCCTGAGTGACAGTGAGATTCCAACTCAAAAAGAAAAGAAAAGAAAAGAAAGGGAGAGATAGGAGGATATACATGAAAACAGTCAATTCCAGAAGTCCCCAAAGTGTTTAAGGCCAGATGTGAACCTGCAGATATTTTTACCTGTTAGCTATGAAAGGGCAGGGACTTTCAAGCATCCTTGCTTATGAGAGCCCAAGAAGAGAATGTAGGAAATCAGTGGCTGTCGTTTTCCCAGCACCAGCTACAGGGAGAAGGGAGGCTAGACCGTGCTCTGAGAAGATGACTTGGGCGTGTCATGAAGCCACCACGTCAAAATCTACATCTGATTCCTCAGGCTCTGTTGTCCTCTCCAACACCACGATGCCACGTGGAACACAAACTCCAACTCAATAAAGTCTGGGACAGGTCATTCACCGTCCCCTCAGCCCTGATATGAAGGCTGTGAGAATCATGTGTGGAAACGCCTGCTCCAAACACAGGCTCGCCTGTGTCGTAAGATGATCAAGCATTATGGACTGAGGGAATTCACTCTCAGGTGTGAGTTCAGGCACTGGCCCTGGAGCCTGTGAACGACTCTGGCCGTGATCCCTTCTGTAGAGTCCAAAGGATAAGATTGCGCAGTCTAATCTGACAGCTGACAGACTGACATGAGATGAGTGTCAGCACATGTGGCTGAGTCTCACCCTTTCAATTCACAAGGGAGGAAGTGAAAGTAAAAGCATTGGTCACTTGAGGGATTTGTTCATTTCTCTGTATACATTATAGCCATTTGTAGCATTCTTCTCCATATTCAAAGTTGCTTTCGAGTCAAACTATCAAGTGAGTAACACTTGACTTTCATTCCTAAATTCCCCATGCCTTTCATTTACATTAAAAAAAAGTTTGGTGGTTCAGTTAGTTGAGATACTAGGTCAACTGCTATAACAGAGAGAGTCCATATAATACTGGCTTCAGTAATATGAAAGTTTATTTCTCTGACACATAGAAGTCCAAGCTAGTATGCTACTACCAGTTATGCCAGGGAGAGTTTTAGGGCCCCGCACTCTTACCTAGTTACTTTGCAATCCGCAAGATGTGTTTTTTCATCTTCTCATGATTCAACGTGGCTGCTCCTGATCCTGCCAACTCATCCACACTCCATCCCGCAGAAACAATGAAAAGGACAAAGGACATGACCTGTAAGTTGCACACATCACTTCTGCTCAAGCCTCACTGACCAGAATTGCACAAACATGCAAGAGAAGGCTGGTTTAAAGCACAGAATAGAGGTGGCAGCAAGATGGCAATCGAACAGGTCAGACTGTGAGAGACCCTGCAAAAGCAAGTGTCCATAAAGACTCTCTGTGTGAGTGGGTGTGTGCTGGTGGGTGAGTGAAAGTCTGAGGGGAGACTCAGGTTCATGCACCCAGGGTTCTCCTCTGGAGGTGACTGCAAACCCCCACCGTCCTGAGATTGGAGCTCCCAGCATGCAGGATCACCTGCTATTCTTGGTCTCTGTCCTAGGACTGGGCGGAGACCTGCATTGCTCTGCCCAGCTCTGTGCACCCTCCAACCTGGGACCCAGAGGTTATCTCCTCATCAGACTCAGAGAGACGGATGCCCTCCACTCCCCCCGGGAATAGGCACAGACACATCAGGTCTGAGTGGGGGATTTGACAGCAGCGGCAGCAAGTTGGGTGAGTCCAGATCTGATCCATCTTCCTCCCACAGTAGTCTATGGGGCATCTGACCCACGTTGAGAGCAACCCTATCAGCCTGTGCTGAGAGTGGAGGGCAGGGCTGGAAACTGGAGCCGCTGCTTGATGAGGCAACAGCAGCCCAAGGGAACTTGGAGTTACGGAAACTGCCACAGAGTGGGTTTTGTTTTTTGTTTTTATTTTTTATTTTGCTGGTTTGTTTGTTTGTTTCTTCTTCTCTCTGTTTTTGTTTACATTTTTGTACTTGCTTTGTTTCTATTATTTTAGTTTCTTGTTTTTTGCTTTTTTTTTCTGAGTTGGAGTCTCACTCTGTCACCCAGGCTGGAGTGCAGTGGCATGCTCCCGGCTACTGCAGCCTCAACCTGCTGGACTCCGGCGATCCTTCCGCCTCGCCTTCCAAATAGTTGGAACTACAGGCATGCGCTACCATGCTCAGCTAATAATTTTTTTTTTAAAGATTTTCTGTTTGTGTGTGGATATTTTTGAGGGAGAGTACATCAACAGGGGGGTTTTGGTTTGTTTGTATGATTGTATGTTTTTGTTTCTTCTGTCTTTATTTATTTCTCTGTTTATTCACTTGTTGGTACACCTCTCTGTTTTCCCTCTCTTCTCTCTCTCCACCTCCCTTTCTTCTTCCTCATTCCTTTTTTCATTATTTTCCTTTGTGTTCCTTAATTTTGTTTTCATGGGGCAAACATATACCCCCACTGCATGGACAGATTGTAAGGCAGTGGGAAGTGGGTTTCGGGGGGGCCACATACCAGTCAGCTGATACTGGGATCTGCAGATATCAGAATCACCTCTCCCCCCTTAATTAAGTCTCCAAACTGCAAAAAGCACAGTGCCCCACTCCCACTACAGCTTCAAAATTGAACAAAGCCAGAGGATCCACATAAGGAAGAATAGGAGATTGAACAAACAGACATAAGAGCAACCGCCCTATCACTGAACAACAGAATTAAAGAAGAGGTTAAAAAAAAGGTGGGGGTTGGGGGAGGGAAAACCCTCACAAATGAAGAAAAACCAAAGAAAGGATATGGGTTTCACACAGACCCCTGGGAGAACAACTACTGAGAATACAAACTTCGGAACTCAAACAATGAAGAGCCCCCAGAATGATTGGTCTCAAACAACAAACCCAGGTATCAAGATATTATTAGAGAGAATAAATAGAAATGAGGAGAGACAAGAGGGAAGAATGAAGGAGTTGATAACTGAGATAACAGCAATAAAGAATGCAGTGAATAAAATAAATAACAAACTGATAAGTGTAGAAAGCAGAATTAACCAAGCAGAAGAAAGAATCTCAGAACTTGAGGACTAAAATATGGAACTAACCCAAACTGTTAAAAACATAGAAAAGAAGCTTAAAAAGAAGAACAAACCCTCCAAGAGATGAGCAATTATATCAAGAGGCCAAACATAAGATTAATTGGAGGTAGACAGATAGACAGAGACCACCCTGAAATAAACATTCCATGAATTTTTTTTTCTTTTTGAGTTGGCATCTCACTCTGTCACCCAGGCTGGAGGGGCAGTGGCACACTCCTGGCCACCGCAGCCTTGACCTGCTGGGCTTTGGCTATCCTTCTGCCTCAGCCTTCTGAGTAGCTGGCACTACATGCACACGCTACCACGCCAGGCTAATTTTTGATTTATTGTAGAGATGAGGTCTCGCCAAATTGCCCAGGCAGGTCTCAAACCCGCAGGCTCAGGCAATCCACTCACCTCAGCCTCCCAAAGGCATGGGATTACAGGCTGAGGTACCGAGCCCGGCTCCATGAAATTATCCAAGAAAACTTCCATCATCTCATTAGTGACACTACTACTCAAACACAAGAGATTCAGACAACTCCAGCAAGAGAACAAATGAGAAGACCAACTCCTAGACACATAGTAATTCACCTACACAAAGTACATATAAAGAAAAAATTCTAAGGGCAGCAAGAGGGAAAGGTCAGACTACCCACCAGGCAAGACCTATCAGAAAAGCAGCAGACTTATCTACAGAAAAAATTCAGGCTAGGAGAGATTGGAGTCCAATCTTCAAGGTTCTCAAAGATAAAAAATTTCAACCAAGAATTACCTACCCAGCTAAACTAAGTTTCATCAGGGATGGAGAATTGAAATCCTTCCCAGACGTTAAATCTCTAAGAGTTTTCACCACCTCCAGACCAACTTTACAAGAAACACTGAAGGAAGTATTAAAAGAAAGAAAGAAAGAAAGAAAGAAAGAAAGAAAGAAAGAAAGAAAGAAAGAAAGAAAAGAAAAGAACAACAATGTCATTCCCAAGAATGCAGGAAAAAGATGGAAAACACACATAAACCAACCCAAAATCAAAAGAAAGACAACAAACAGGAGCAACAGCAACAAACTCTGTTAGACTGTCATGACAGGGATAAACTCTCACATCTCAATAATTAGCCTGAATGTGAATGAACTAAATGCACCACTGAAAAGACACAGAATGGCAAATTGGATAAAATATCATAATGCAACAATATGTTGTCTCCAAGAGATTCACTAGGAAGGACACTCACAGAATCAAAATAAAAGGATGGAAAACAAATTTTTAGGCAAACTGAACACAAAAGAAAGCAGGAGTTGTGATCTTAATATCAGACAAAATACACTTTAAGCTATCAAAAATTTAAAAATATATGGAAGGTCACTATATAATGATAAAAAGTTTAATCCTTCAACAAGAAACATCTAACTTAAATATGTATGCACCCAACACCAGAGCACTAACTTACATAAAGCAGCTTCTAGGAAAACTAAAAAAAAGATATTGACTCTAACACTACCATAGTTGGGGACTTAAATACCCCACTTACAACCCTAGACAGATCATCAAGATAAAAAGTCAACAAGGAGATCCAGAACCTTAATGGACACTTGACCAAATGGACTTAACTGATACCTACAGAACACTCCACCCAACAGCCACGAAATACACATTCTACTTATCACCACATGGAATGCACTCTAAGATTGACCATAAATCAAGCATAAACAAATTTCATAAGGTTGAAATGCTTCCATGCACCTTCTCAGACCACAGTGGAATAAAAATAAATATTAACACCAACATTTCCCCAAAACCCACAAAGTCATGGACAATAAACAACATGATACTAAACAACTCCTGGGTCAATACAGAAATCAAAACAGAAATTAAAAGATTCCTGGAAACAAATGAAAGTGAAAAAACATCTTACCAAAATCTCTGGAATGCCATGAAAACAGTACTAAGAGAGGAATTCATATCTGTATGAACACACATGAAAAAAAAGCAAAGATCACAAATTGACAGCCTAGCAAATCATCTAAGGAAGCTGGAAAAGCAAGACCACCAAAATCCTAACTTCAGCAGAAGAATCCAGATACAAAATAAAAGCCCAAATTTGAGATATAGAAGACAAAAAGATAACACAAAAAATCAGCGAAACAAAAAGCTGGTTCTTTGAAAGGATGAACAAGATTGATGGACCCTAGCTCAACTGACCAAGAAAAAGAGAAAATCCCAAATAAACACAATCAAAAATGCAAAAGATCAAGTCACAACTGACCCCAAAGTAATACAAAAGATTATCAGAGATTACTACGTACACTAGTATGAAACAAACTTGAAAACCTAAAGGAAATAGAGAGCTTTCTGACATCACACAACCTCCCCAGGTTGAAACAAGAAGAAATCAAGTCCCTAAATAGACCAATAACAACCCAGGAAATTGACTATGTCATAAGAAAACTATCTACAAAAAAAATTCCTGGACCAGATGGCTTTCCAGCAGAATTCTACAAAACATACAAAGAGGAGCTGATACAATCCTATCAAAAGTATTCCAGGCAATCAAAAAGATGGAACTCTCTCCAGATCATCCTATGAAGCTAACATCACATTGATAGCCAAACTGGGTAAAAATCCAACAAAGAAAGAGAATTGCAGGCCACTATCCTTGATGAACATAGATGTTAAAATTCTTAACAAGATTCTAGCAAACCCGATCCAACAACACATCTCAAAAATCATCCACCATGACCAAGTAGGCTTCATCCCTGAGGTGCAGGACTGGTTCAACATCCACAAGACCATAAATGTTATTAAATACACAACAGATGTAAAAACAAAAGCCACATGATTAATATCATTAGACATGGAAAAAGCTTTTGATAAAACCCAGCACCCTCTTGATAAAAACCCTTGAACATCTAGGCATAGATGGAACATACCTCAAAATAGTAAGAGTGATCTGCAAGAAACCCACAGCCAACATACTGCTAAACAAACAGAAATTGGAATCATTTCCTCTGAAAACAGGAACAAGACAAGAATTCCCACTCTCACCTCTCCTGTTCAACATAGTATTAGAAGTCTTAGCTAGAGCAATCAGACAAGAGAAGGAAATCAGGGGTATCCAAATGGGAAAAGAGGAAGTTAAGTTATCCCTTTTTGTAGACAACATGATTTTATACCTCTAACACCCAAGAGAATCTGTGAAAAGCCTCCGTGCACTGATAAAGGACTTTGGCAAAGTCTCAGGGTATAAAAATAAATGTGCAAAAGATAGTCATATTCCTGTATACCATAAACAAACAGAAACCCAAATAAAAAGCATAATCTCATTCACAATAGCCAGAAAAAAAATGAAACCTTGACATCTTCCTAACCAGAGATCTTTATAATGAAAACTACAAAAGAAATCAAAGATCTTTATAATGAAAACTACAAAAGAAATCAAAGATGACACAAACAAATGGAAAAATATTCCATGCTCATGGATTGGAAGAATCAACATTGTTAAGATGTTCATCCTACCCAAGACAATCTACAGATTTAATGCAATACCCAATAAATTACCAGCAGCATTATTCTCAGACCTGGAAACGACAATACAGGAAATCATATGGAAACATAAATGACCACGAATAGCCAAAACAGTCCTCAACCAAAAAAACAAACAAACAAAAAAACAAAGCAGAAGACATCACGCTCCCAGATTTTAACCTTTATTATAAAGCTACAATAATGAAAATAGCCTGGTATTGGTACAAGAACAGACATATAGACCAATGGAACAGGATAGAGATTCCAGAAGCAAAACCTCAATTTCTCAATCAACTCATCTTAGGCAAAGCCTCCACCATCAACCACTGGTGAGAAGAGAACCTATTCAGTAAATGGTGCTGGGAAAACTAGCTTACCAGATGCAGAAGATTAAAACAAGAACCCTACCAATCACCATACACAAAAATCAACTCTAAATGGAGCAAAGACCTAAATGTAAAACCTCAAACTATAAGAAAATGCAAGAGACACTCTTATGGAAATTGGAACTGGCAACCAATTCCTGATCAAAACCCCAAATGTCCATGCCATAAGAGATAAGATAGACAAGTAGGACCTCATCCAGTTGACAAGCTTCTGCAAAGCCAAAGAAACCAACAAGAGAGCAGGGAGACAACTCACACACTGGGAAAATATTTGCCAACTGTATATCTGACAAAGGCCTAACATCTAGGATCTACAAGGAACTCAAATGTGCCCAAAAGAAAAAAACAAGCAGCCCATTACAAAGTGGGCAAAAGGTATGACTAGACACTTCCCAAAAGAAGACACAGGAGCAGCCAACAGATCCATGAAAACATGCTCAGCCTCACTAGTCATCAAAGAAATGCAAATTCAAACCACAGTAAGATACCCCTTAACTCCAGTCAGGATGGTCATCATCAACAACTCAAAAAACAACAGACGCTGGACAGGCTGCAGGAAAAAAGGTAATGCTTCTACACTGTTGGTGGGAGTGTAAACTAGTACAGCCTCTGTGGAAAACAGTTTGGTGATTCCTAAAAGATCTAAAAATCCTCCCATATGACCCTGCAATCCTCCTACTGGGAATATACCCAGAGGAACTCAAATTACTCTATGAAAAAGATACCTGCACACGCATGTTTATTGCAGCATTATTCACAATAGCAAAAACATGGAACCAACCGTGCTGCCCCTTGAAAGAGAACTGGATAAAAAAAAATGTGGTGCATATACATGATGGAATATTACATAGCCATAAAGAAGAACAAAATTATGAACTTTGCAGCAACTTGGATGAACTTAGAGGCTATATTACTGAGTGATCTATCACAGAAACAAAGAACTGAGTATCACATATTCTCACTCAGACACTTCTCAAAGAAGACATACAAGCAGCCAACAGATACATGAAAAAATGCTCAGCCTCACTAGTCATCAAAGAAATGCAAATTAAAACCACACTGAGATATCCCTTAACTCCAGTCAGGATGGCCATCAACAACAACTCACAAAACAACAGATGCTGGAGAGGCTGCAGGAAAAAAGGTAATGCTTCTACACTGTTGGTGGGAGTGTAAACCACCAGTACAGCCTCTGTGGAAAACAGTTTAGCGATTCCTAAAAGATCTAAAAATCAACTTCTCATATGACCCTGCTATCCCCCTACTGGGAATATACCTGGAAGAACTCAGTTCACTCTATGAACTCTGTTGGCTAGTTTCTTCCTTCCTTTCTTTCTTCCTTCCTTCCTTCCTTCCTTCCTTCCTTCCTTCCTTCCTTCCTTCCTTCCTTCCTTTCTTTCTTTCTTTCTTTCGTTCTTTCTTTCTTTCTCCTTCCTTCCTTCCCTCCCTCCTTCCTTCCTTCCTTCCTTCCTTCCTTCCTTCCTTCCTTCCTTCTCTCTCTCTCTCTCTCTCTCTCTTTCTTTCTTTCTTTTTTGGAGTTGGAGTTGGAGTCTCACTCCATTGCTCAGCCTGGAGTGCAGTGGTACACTCATGGCTATCCCAGCGTTGACCTGCTGGGCTCAGGCAATCCTTCCAGCTTAGCCTTCCAAGGAGTCAGAAATATAGATGTGTACTACCATACCCAGCTAATTTTTGATTTATTGTAGAGACAAGGTCTTACCAAGTTGCCCAGGCTGGTCTCAAGCCCCTGGACTGAGGCAATCTGCTCGCCTCAGCCTCCCAAAGTTTTGGGATTACATGCTTGAGCCACCGCACCCAGCCCTCTCTTGGCTAATTCTAAAGCACACAAGCCTGCTTCTGCCTGAGGGAATTTGTCTCCGTTGGTCCCACCGTCTAGACTGCCTGTCCTTCAAATGTGTACAGGAGTGGGTGCCTCCTTTCTTTCAAGTCTTTCCTCAAATGTCACCTCTTCCAAGAGGCAACCCCTGACCAGTCCATGTAAAATGGTGCTCCTCAAAGTGAGGCACACAGACTAGAGTTTGTCTGTGAACCGTTTGTTACCATTTGGTCATGAGTTGGGCACAGACATTTTGAGGGTGGCCGTCTAGAATGCTGACATTGCTGCACAACCCAAGACTGTGACCAGAGGAATTGTCTCATTGACCAGAGTATGGATGAGTGTGAATGTTGATGAGTTTGTCTGATGAGACACATGTAGAACGAACGACTTCCTACTACGCTTGCTAGAGCCATTGCCACATTTTTATAACTTATTGTGTATCATCATTGTAGCTCTTAATTGGACTTGCTTTTTAATGTACAGTTTAGTATTACTAGTTGTAAAGGAAATTTTTTATATTGTATATTTATTTTGAGTCTAATGGTGAGACGAACTTCACTGGACTATTTTTGTCAAGAAAAGATTTGTTTTTTCAATACTAACAGCAGTAGTCAACCGAATAATGACAACAGAAGTTATTCCAAGGAAAGTAAGACCAAAATTGTTTATATGAATTTTACTTAGACGCATGATCTCTTAAATATTAATTTTGATTTTGTTGCCATCATTGATGGTAAGATGCTGAAACTCTGAAGTGCTATTTATAGAGATGTATTGGCTAAATAATCTTGGAAACCATCAAAACTTAAGCAGCATTTACTTAGTATGAAAAGTCCAAAACCAGCCAGGCATGGTGGCTCATGCCTGTAATCCCAGGACTTTGGGAGGCTGAGATAGAAGGATTGCTTCAGCCTAGGAGTTCAAGACCAGCCTGGGCAACATAGACCTCGTCTCTACAAGAAATTAAAAATTAGTTGGATGTGGCGGTGTGTGCCTATAGTCTCAGCTACTTGGGAGGCCGAGGCATGAGAATCACCTGAACCCAGAAGGTTGAGGCTGCGGTGAACTGTGAGTGTGCCACTGCAGCCAGCCTGGGCAATAGAGGAAGACTCCAATTTTTTAAAAAAGTTCAAAACTAAAATAATCCTTCGAAGGAAAGAATAACAAATTTAAAAGCTGATGGAAGCCACTGCCCCTTGTTTTATTTATAAACATTAGTACTTTGTAGGTCTCTTATGAGGCAGCACTTTGGGTTACTAAGATTAAAAAATACAATTGCTGAGACACTAGAAGAAAAACAAGTCAAAGATATTTGTTTGGAAATGAATGAATCTTTAGCAAAGAAGGTATTTCAGGTATCATTTTCCAATGACACCAATGCGTTCCAGAATGGAATAATGATAGATAAAATAATCGACTGAACAAAGAATGCCAGAATTTTCACTGTGACCCGATCTGTGTACAGATATCAGATGTTGCTCATGGCTATATTCAAACTATATGAGTGATTTGAAGATGATGCTATTAAGAGAGGAATTATTTCTTTTCTTTATTTTTTGAGTTGGAGTCTCACTCTGTTGCCCAGACTGGAGTGCAGTGGCCACTCCCAGCCACCACAGCCTCGACCTGCTGGGCTCCGCCTCAGCCTTCCAAGTAGCTGGAAGTACAGGCGTGCGCTACCACACCTGGCTAATTTTTTTGATTTATTGTAGAGATGAGGTCTCACCAAATTGCCCAGGCGGGTCTCGAACCCGTGGGCTCAGGCAATCCACTCACCTCAGCCTCCCAAGTCGCGGGATTACAGGCTGAGCCACCGAGCCTGGCTAGGACTTATTTCTTTCAGCTTCATTGCCTACAGACACAACTATAAAATCTTAAGGAATTATATTGATTTAAGCGTAGACTGGAGTTTAAGCTTTATGTAGGAGTAAGTTCTGAAGTGTAGCTGCAGTGACAGAAAAGCTTTCTGGAATAGGCGCACAGATTAAGGATTTCACACCAGAATGTAAATCAACATATTGCTTCTTTCATAAAGCCCTATTTCCCGAAAAGCTGAACAAAACAGTGTTACTAGTGTCATAGTAAAAATGATAATTAAGTAAAAGCTAATATGTTAAAAACGGAGATTATTGTTTTTAGGTAATGATATGAAAGTCGATCATAAATTGGATGGAAATGTAAGTTTGTAGCATTTTTCATGCCCATGGAATGCAAGTACCACAATGGTCACAGTTCATCACATTTGCCAATTTTCGGGTTGATTGACATGGATCCTTGGGGATTACAGCATTGAAATGCTCTTCATCAAAGCCTGATGGTCTTCCTGAGTGTGGAGAATCACTCAGGTCAAAATGGCCTTTGAAAGGACAAAACCATTTTCTTGCCGCCCTTTCCCTGATGGCGACCTCCCTGCACCCGGCCCAAATGTTTCCAGCTGCCTCTGCTGCCTTACTCCTCTGTTAAACGGATGAATATGTCGAAGTGTTTGTCTTTTTCCACTTGACACTTCGTCTTCTTGAACCCACAAATAACACCAATTTTCTTCAAATCTGCAAAATGCGAGGCATATGCACAAGCACAACGTTGTCATTCCAAATGACAAATGATAAACAAGCTCCCATCACCACAGTGTCGCCATGCCAAAAACAAACGCCACAAACTTATGTTTCAACCCAATATAGCTCGCTGCATGCTGAAGTATGACGTTTGTCAAAGACAGGAGGTCTGTCAAGGATGTTTGAACTATGAAGCAAACTGTGTGCCTCTGAAAGATGAAAAACTACATTGGTCCCATTTTTCCCCCCTTGAGTCAGAGTCTCACTCTGTAGCTTAGGCTGGGGTTGCATTAACTCAATCACAGCTCACTCCAGCCTCGACCTCCTGGTCTCAGGCGGTCCTTCCACTTAAGTCTCTCAAGTAGTTGGGACTACAGCTGTGTGCCACCACACCCGGCTAATTTTTTAAAATAATTTTTTGTAGAGACACGGTCTTGCTATGTTGCCTAGCTGGTCTTGAACTTCTGGGTGCCAGCAATTCTCCTGCCTCAGCCTCCCAAAATGCTGGGATTACAAGCATAAGCCACTACGACTGGCTGATTCCACAGATTTGAAGATGTAAATTGGGAGAAAAATCTTGTTTATTTGTCTGATTTCCTCAGTGTTATTAATAATTAATAATTATTACATGCAAGGAAGGAATATAACATGTTTTCAAAAGATTCAAAGGCAAAAGTGGAAGTTAGAAGCTTGCCAGCAATTTCTACAGACACTATGATTATAGATTATCACGTTCCCTAATTATCAATAAAATGGCTGATAATCCTGATATTGAACATCTGTCAACACTTACTATCACATCTTATGAATCTGACAAAATGTTTTGAATTTTATTTTCCATCAAAAGATACACAAATAGGAAATTTTTAGATCTAGAATCTATTTTCCCATCAAAAGATAATTTAATTTAGCCCATAATTTTGTAGGAAAAATTATTAGAACTGCCTCATGATAAATACCAAAGATACATTTTGAAAACACGGCATAACTAGCTTCCTTTTGCATGAATATAAAAAAAAAAATATCCGCAGGGCTCGGTGGCTCAGCCTGTAATCCCAGCGCTTTGGGAGGCTGAGGTGAGTGGATTGCTTGAGCTCGCGGGTACGAGACCCACCAGGGCAACTTGGCAAGACTTCATCTCTACAATAAATAAAAAAAATTAGCCGGGCGTGGTGGCGCGCGCCTGTAGTTCCAGCTACTTGGAAGGCTGGGGTGGAAGGATCGCTGGACCCTAGCAGGTCGAGGCTGTGGTGGCCAGGAGCGTGCCACTGCACTCCAGTCTGGGCAACAGAGTGAGACTCCAACTCGGAAAAAAAAGAAAAACAAAACAAAACAAAAAAATAATATCCTGGGCTCAAGAAAATGGCTCTAAAATTTCTTCTTCTATTTCTATCACCTCTGGAAGCCTAGTTTCTCTGCTATGAATGTTCTTAAAACCAAACATAGAAATAGTTTAGAACCACGTTATCTTCTGTATCAGTTCAACCTAGATGCAGCAAGTTAAAAAGCAAGAGATCACTTTATTTATCTTAAGTCCAAGTGGGGTGCCCCTCTTGGCTAATGGCGAGGAGTCTCACAGTCCCCCTTCTCAAGGTACACAGGGCTTATTGTGGCTTTTATCCAATCCACCCGCCTAACTGTTTCCTTGGTTATAACCCCTCCTTGTTTGGATCATATATACCCACGTGTGACTGTTCAGTAGTGAGCCGTGAGTCCTGCATCAGCCCAAACACACGCTTCTGCTTTGCAGCATCGAAAACCAAAGACATGGGTCCCAAATTATTTACCCTCTCAATCCACTTTAGGAAAGGTTTCTCAGGAAGCTGATGGCACCAAATTCACCAAATGGAACAACTCTTTTATACTATATGCTCAGGTTTAAAACTTAGTTTGGTCGTTCTCTCGTATTGACTACCTTCTTAGAATCCACAGGTCACGGGGTAATTTCTGGTGCTCTGGCATAATTTTCCCTTTTGTGGGTAGTTTTGAAGCTAGTGATCTGAGCCCAGACAGACCCATATCTGAGCTCGGTCCAGCCCCAAGGCCCAGCCTAGGACTTTCTTTCATTTTAGTTATTATAGATGAATAGTAACCAAAGGACTGAATATTTCACTTTTTTCTTATTAGTTTGTATTTCCTTATGTATCCAGTGAACCAATGCCCCAGGAGTTGAATCCGTCTCTAAATTCCGTTACTAACTTTTAACTTTATTAACAGTAGTGCCACTGTGGCTCCATACCTTGGGTGACCACACTGCCAGGCAAGAATCAAAGGTTATCTAATAGCAGGTTTACTATGTTTTCTTCTGAAACAAAATTTTTCTTTCTCCAGTCCCCTATTCCTACTAAAGACAAATCATATTGGGAACAATTTATTAGCAAAATCAGTTTTCGTCTATTATACTTGGCCTGACTATTTGCATAAAGTACTTCAAGAATTATTGTCCATGTAGGCTTTAAACTGACTTTGCTGAAACTTTTTAATAAATAATTTTGGATTCAACTTTTTAAAAGCCTCGAGGCCTGAAACCAAGCTAAGGACTTTCCATTAGACTCTGCTTATATCTGTATGCAGTCCCCTCTTCTCAAGACCTCAACCTATCTTGATGTTCCTGGACCAGTTAGAAAGTGACATTCTTTACTTACTACAGGTCAAGAACTCTGTATAGAGCGTGCAGAGACAAAGTACAAGGTCAATCTTTCCAAAGGGCTTTTGTTGATTTTATAAGGTCAATCTCAATTTCTCAAAGCAGGCTGCTCATATCTGGAAAGATGTTATTCCAGTCAAAGCCTTGGCAAAACAACTAGTGTCTTCAGTTTTGTCCTGTTGAAAAGCAAACAGGTTCTTATTGAACTTATGCAAACAACCATATTGGAGTAAATCAAAAATAGTTTCCAAAATCTGGAGAAGTGGTGTGCAGAGAAAGAAATATGCCTCAGATTTTGTTTGTTTTAAAAGTATACTCTACTCAGTTGTTAAATATTATAAATAGATCAAAAGGAAAGAGTTCTTGACTCTGCAAAGCAAAACAAAAAGAATCAGCAATGTTTCGAATAAAAAAACATTAAGAAATTATTTCAGCCCTCTATTTTTTTTTTTTTTTTTTTTTGAGTTGGAGTTTCACTCTGTCGCCCAGAGGCCGTTCCCGGCCACTGCAGCCTCAACCTGCTGGGCTCTGGCGATCCTTCTGCCTCAGCCTTCCAAGTAGCTGGAACTACAGGCGTGCGCTACCACGCCTGGCTAATTTTTTTGATTTATTGTAGAGATGAGGTCTTGCCAAGTTGCCCAGGCGGGTCTCGAACCCTCGCCTCGGCCTCCCAAAGTGCGGGATTACAGGCTGAGCCACCGAGCCCGGCCTCAGCCCTCTATTACTTCAATCCATGCAATCAACCCTTGCTCTGCTTGATGCTGGGCCAGCAAGTAATAACTTCTTCAAAGACAGTGGTTTTGGACTGCAGCTGACAACAAACTGCTTTTTAACAATAATCAAAGCAAAATAACAATGGTGGATGCTTAGGACAGCCATGCTCAAAGATACAATTGTTAAAGAAATTTGGTTATTCTTTTGGCATATAACCATTTAACATAATAATAATTATTATCACTATTAACATATACTAAGACATATCAAGTTTTTATAAATATCATACGATTTTGGAATACATATTAATAACAGACTTAAATAAATATAACCCAAAGAAAGTTAAGCACTCCTTCATATTGACAGTGACCCCTATAATTTTAACATACCACATAATCCTAATATGTATCTTTAGGACTCCAAGGGAACTAATATCTTTAAAAAAAAGTAAACAAAAAATGAATGTAGGCCTGGCACTATGGCTCATACCTATAATCCCAGCGCTTTGGGAGGCCAAGGTGAGAGGACTGCCTGAGCTCACAGGTTCAAGACCAGCCTGGGAAACATGGGGAGACCTCGTCTCTACAATAAATCAAAAAATTAGCTGGGTGTGGGTGGTGCATGCCTGTAGTTTCAGTTACTTGGAAGACTGAGGCAGAAGGATCGCCTGAGCCCAGCAGATAGAGGCTGCAGTGGCCCTGAGCGAGGCACTGCACTCTAACCTGGGTGACAGCGTGAGACTCTGACTCAAAAAAAAAAAAAAAAAAAAAAACACCTGAATATAGAATGTGAAATTTTGCTTTTGGAAAGTTTGTCAAATATCAAAAGTAAAACACTTGATATCACAAAATAGGATCTTAGGTCAGTATAAAATAATCATTGATTTAGCCAAAATGATAACTCAGAAATTTCAAAAAAACCAGATACCTTTAGTTTCTGATAGAGAGAAGACTCAGTTTCCCAAACAATAAAACCTAATAAAAACAGCAAGAGGCCAACTAGATCAACCACATCTGTCTCCCTTTTTTATCTTCAGTTTATTCAAAAGGTCAACAAAAATATTTCATTATCTCTTATTAATATTACCTGAAAAATTTGTTTGGAAGACAAAAACAAATTTTGCTTTTGTGTAGTGTATTAGTAATGTTAAAGCTAATTTTAATAAAATCCTACAAACAATCTATCCAATTTTAACCAGCTTCACCACAAAGTGAGATTTCCACAAACCTTTTTTACAATCCTTTACAATTTTTCCATTAAAGAGAAGATCAATGCCCAAGAAAACTCTGTTATTCCAACAGACACTGGCCTTGCATTCGTGTGCCTTTGATATTCATGTTCAATCAATCCATAGAAAAACTCTGAGCTAATTTTTATCCCTCAGAATCGCCCCTTACAATCTCAGCTGCACACCTCTTCCACAACAGAGTCTGGACTGAAAGGGATTGAATAGTTTTAATTTCTGGCCCTGTTTCTTACATAAGTAGTTTGTTTTGATTTACACCTTTTTCTGGGTCTGAGATGAGGCCTTGACTGTGTAGTTTTATAAGAGTTGCTGCCTTTTTTAGACCCAGGAGCCAGGGCCCAAGAACACAAATATTGGGTAATAGAATTATTATCAAAGATTTTTTTTTTTTTTTTTAGTTCGAGTCTCACTCCTTCACCTAGGCTGGAGTGCAGTGGCGCGAATGCTCACGGCCACCGCAGCCTCAACCGGTGATCCTCAGCCTTCTGAATAGTCCTGTTGAAAAACAAACAGGTTCTTATTGAACTTCTGAGTAGTTGGAACCACAGACGCATGCTACCACCTGGCTATTTTTTATTTTATTGTAGAGGTCTCGCCAAGTTGCCTAGGCTGGTCTCAAACCCGCAGGCTCAGGCAATTCACTCGCCTCGGCCTCCCAAAGTGCTGTGAAAAGGCTCAGAACATTTGATCAAAGCAGAATCACAGGTTATTGTAAAATAATAGTTACTCATTTAACCAAAGTGATCATCAAAAGACTTTAAAAGTAATACAGAAAGTTACACGGATGGAAAAAACCTACATTTTTTTTTTTGAGTTGGAGTCTCACTTTGTTGCCCAGCTGGAGTTCAGTGGAATGCTCATGGCCACTGCAGCCTCGACCTGCTGCACTCAGGCGATCCTTCCACCACAGCCTTCCAAATAGCTGGAACTACTGGCCCACGCTACCACGCCCGGCTTATTTTTTGATGTTTTGTAGAGATGAGGTCTCACCAAGTCGCCCTGACTGGTCTCGAACCCCTGGGTTCAGGCAATCCTCTCGCCTTGGCCTCCCAAAGTGCTGGGCGGCTTGAGCCACCGTGCCCAACCTTAAAAACCTACATTCTTTTAAATTTCAGTTTTCCTAAGCAATCAAAACCTAATGAAGATGACAAAGGACTTATTTTGATAAATATAAAATCTTTTTCTTAGACCATTCGCCAAAACACAAAGAAAGACCTTCTGCAGTACGATTGCCTCTCTCTTACAGGAAGCCCATTTAGAGAGCCTGGAATTCAAACCTGATGAACAGGGTACTTGAATTAATCAGACACAGAAAGCGCATCTCCAGGGTCATGAGTGAAACAAGAAACTAGAAGACTGGTATTTTGAACATGGGCATAAATGGCTCTTAGTAACAGCACGAGGAGTTTTCCAGTTACATGGAACAACTTAGACATTTGAAGAAAAGCCAAGAAGAGAACACAATTAAGTTATACCAGAGGAGAACATTTCTTTTCTAGACTTCCAAGATAAACATTTCAGCACTAGGCCACAACAGCAGCCAGAACTGGAGGGAAAAAATGGCAGGAGCTGATAAAAAAGCTGAAGGATCTCAAGCCTTTTCAGGGGAGAAAAAGCTAAAAGCACTTGACAAAGATGACTTGATAAAGATGCTCTTTGAGATACAAACAGAATCCAAATCACAACCTCTTGTATGAGATTCTGTTTCATATACTATCGTTCTATTTTCCTCATAACCTTCCTTATTAAAAAAATACATCTTCATATCCATAACTTTTTTCACACCTGTCTCTCCTGCTTACTGGTCCCTTTCTTCCTTGTTTCATAAATAATCTTCCCAAGTTCATAAATTGAATCAACTTTAGGTAATTTCTGAATTAGAAATTATTACTTTTCTCAATAATGATGCATCTTCTTTGGCACATTTTATAATCAGAATTATATATTACCTAGAATTCTCATCCTTAGTACCCTTGAATTTTAGTGAAAACCCTAGGAAGCAAGAGATCCCGAGCTGTCTCTCAGATATTAGTATTTCATAGGTAAGAGTATCCCACAATTTTAAGAACACGTTTCCTCATATCACAACCCTTTCTTAATTGGAAATGACCCAGACATCTAATGAGCATTCAAAATAATTTCAAGATTTTAAATTACACAAAAGGTTTGCCTACAGCTTTTACCCTGCTTATATTTCATTTGTTTTCAGCAGTTTATCTAGATTACTTATGGGAACTGAGATAAAGTTAGTCATTATTTCCTTAATCATTTTTATAACCTATGCATGTTAGTAGTTTATCTTAAAGTTAAATACATGGATATTTTCACCAATAATTCAGAAGATTCCAGTTTTTAAATTAAACTAGCAACATTAAATTAGACTCATTTATTAAAAAAAATCACACAAACAAAGATCATTTTGTTCTTGGCTTGGTTTACTGTTTTATGATCTTTCGTGCCAAACCCTGACACCTTAAAATATCTAGCAGGGACGAATATAAAACCCAGACAAAAATGTATGCTGGTAATTTCAAAGGCATTCTATTACCATTTTACCAGTAATCAGTCACAAAACCAGCTTGTTTATTAAAAATTTTCTTAAGTCACAGGAACTTGAAAAATGCTTGGACTCATTTACTTAATTTTTTTAGCACTATTTTATTTATAAGTCAGCTTGGTAACCTATAAACACACAAGCAAATGTACATACACAGAAACATACCTAAATACATATACACATTCCTAAAGATAACCCTAGCCATGAGATGGCAATATAAACTCACTGGTTTATAAACAGGTTCATCCAGCTAAACTTGGTTTGTTCCAGTAGGCAATCCAATGAAGGCTGTGAACCAAAATTTTGGGTAAAGCAGTTTCCATGGTAGTTTGATTTTTAAAGCCCAAATTTCCCCAGATCCCAAAGAACACTACCAGAAGAACGTCATGTACTAACCAGGCCCAACCCTGCTTAGAACAGCCACATAAAAGCCTAGAAACACGGAACAACATTCTTTCTCATTCAACAGTAAAATGACTCCAACCTCCCCAGACTTCAAAGAACACTGAGGCCAAACAACATTTAAAAAGAATCTTATTTTCCTTTGTCCATTGGCTCATAACTATACTCAGACCGGTTTTGAAGAATTCACCCAAGCAGGTGGCATTCTGGGATTGAATTCTGATTTCCCATGACTGTATCAACACACACAGGTAAACAAACAATTATCAAAATACAATCTGCTGCAGTAACAACCAACAAGCCCCAAGAGTGTCCAAACCAAAATAGCCAGGCTGTTTCCCTCTTTCATTCTACTGGGCTTGTTCAACCTTCAAACAGAGACACTTTTGGAGTTCCCAAAACTGAGAGGAGCAGATCCCAGTGTCTGATACCCACAAGACACTCACTTGTCCAGACACACAAACAGACAATGACTAACAAGTCCTCCCAAGAGTGTCCAAAAAAGTAGTCGTGGTACTTCCTTCTCAATCAGCTGGGCTTGTTCAATCTGTAAATGGTAACTCCTTTGGAGTGCCCCAGACAGAGAGCAGCAGATCTGGCTGTCTGGTACCCACAAAGGACACTCTGCTCGTTGGTCACAGATGTCAAATTTCAAGTGTTGTTCTTCCTAGGCAATCAGAAATGCAGTTGGGGGCTGGCAACAGCGAGTCAGGAGAGGCTGAAACTCACCTCCAGCTAAAAAGGGTTGGACAGCTGTGAGGAGAGTTCCCAAAACTCTTCTGCTCTGTGACAGTTGAGCTGCAAGAAGTTCTTTTCCAGTCAGGAAAACAAAATCTGTTACTGAAATGCCAGGCATTCGGTCAGCGTCCTGCTGCTTGCTGCACAGAGAGCCAGTCACTGAGACGATTATTGCCAGGGGAGAAGGCTTTTTATTGGGTGATATCAGACAAGGAGAATGGGAGAGTCCTTCTCAAATCTGTCTCCACTGAAGTCAGGGGTTTATAAACCCTATATACGGTGGGACAAGAATATAGAAAACAGGAATTAGAGAAGAGTCAGGAAGAGGAGTTGGTGAATAGATGGAAAGTGGCTTCTCATTGGAATGTGGTGATCTGGTGAGTTTCAGTTCCTTGACAGGTCCCCGGGTCGGTTTCCTGAGACAGGAACTCAGATAAGACAAGTGTAAGTTTCAAGCTTTCAGACCAAGGGGCTCTCTGGAAATACCCATCTCAGTGATTGGCCTTCTGTGCAGTGAGCAACAGGACCCAATATTACTAGCTCCTGATATTATGATATTGATTGTTTGTTTCTTGACCACCTCTCTGACAAGCAGGTAGCTCAGTGAGTACAGGGACATCCTAATTCACCATGATTTCCCCAGTGTCCAGATGCAGTCTCCTCATCTAACATTAAGCATCTCTGGTACCAAATATTTTCCATTTATTGGCACTGTTGATATAGCTCTGTGATCACAGCACTTGTCTTATTTTCTGAGTCCCAGCACTTGTCTCATTTTCTGAGTCCCAGGAATCCTTATAACACAGACTATACCACCCTGAAAAACTGCAGTGAACCTGAGCATATTCACAAATAATTGAACGGGACAGGAAACTTCAAGTTAAGAATTGGGGAAGCCAGGCTCGGTGGCTCAGTCTGTAATCCCGCACTTTGGGAGGCTGAGGTGAGTGGATTGCCTGAGCCCGCGGGTTCGAGACCCGCCTGGGCAACTTGGCCAGACCTCATGTCTACAATAAATCAAAAAAAAAAATGATCCGGGCGTGGTAGCAAGCGCCTGTAGTTCCAGCTGCTTGGAAAGCTGAGGCGGAAGGATCACCGGAGCCCAGGGGGTCGAGGCTGCGGTGGCCGGGAGCGGCCACTGCACTCCAGTCTGGGCGACAGAGTGAGACTCCAACTCAAAAACAACAACAAAAAAAGAATTGGGAAAACACGAATCCACTTTAGAAACATTTCTAATCAAATGATGACAATATTGAACAATTTTTTGGTCACAAAAGGGGTAAGTTCTAGTTATTTAGAAAACTGAGAAATATAAAATTTTTCATGCCTTGATGATGAGTTTAATTAAACACTAGGTCACAAGAAGTCTTTTGCTTACATAAATTTAGATTATGGAAAAGCAAACAAACACACAAACAAACAACAAGGCCAGGCATGGTGGCTCACACTTGAAATTCCAGCACTTTGCACTCTAGGTGGCTGACATGAGAAGATTGCTTGAACCTGGAAGTTCGAGACCAGCCTGGGCAACACTGTGAACCCTCAGCACTACAAAAAATCAAAAAATTAGCCAGAGATGGTGGTGCACACCTGTGTTCCCAGCTGCTTGGGAGACTAAGGTGGAAGGATCTTCTGAGCCCATTATCATGGCACTGCAGCCTGGGGACAGACTGGGACCCCAACTCCAAAAAAAAAACCCCAAAAAACAAAGCAACAAAAAAAACCCCAAAATATAAGATGATGAAACTTTAGAGTATTACATTCAGAAATGGTGTTCCAGAAAGCACAGGAGCATTGAAGCGAGAAAATCATGAAACACTGAAGTGTCGGAAGAGAAGTTCACACAAATCTGCATATCCTAACCTTGGCTGTCCATTAGAAAAACCTGGTGAGCAGTTGTAACTCCTGATGCCTGGCCACACCTAGTCAATCAAGCCAGTGATTTAAAAACTCAGGTGGAGCCGGGCTCGGTGGCTCAGCCTGTAATCCCGCACCTTTGGGAGGCTGAGGTGAGTGGATTGCCTGAGCCCGCGGGTTCGAGACCCACCTGGCCAACTTGGCGAGACCTCATCTCTACAATAAATCAAAAATCAGCCGGGCGTGGTAGCGCGCACCTGTAGTTCCAGCTACTTGGAAGGCTGAGGCAGAAGGATCGCCGGAGCCCAGCAGGTCGAGGCTGCGGTGGCCGGGAGCGGCCACTAAACTCCAGTCTGGGCGACAGAGTGAGACTCTGACTCAAAACAATAAAATAAAATAAAATAAAAAAATAAAAACTCAGGTGGTTCCAGTGTACATGCAAACTTGCCCACCCCTGGTCCAGAGCTGCCCTCCTCAAACTTAAACCAGCATATGAGTCGTTTTCATTTAGTAAGAGTGAGTCCAAAATGCTGCATTTCTTTGCATTTTGTTGTTGTTTGTTCTTTAGAGATGGAGTCTTGCTGTGCTGCCCAGGTTGGAGTGTAGTGGCTACTCATAGGCGTGATCACAGTTCACTGTAGCTTCAAACTCCTGGATTCAAGGTATCCTCCTGCCCCAGTCTCCCAAGTAGTTGGGACTACAGGCATGCCGCCATGCCTGGCTTGAGATGCTGCATTTCTAACAAGCTTCCAAATGATGCCAACGCTACTGGGCCAGGGCTACATTTTGATGAACGAGACTCAAGACAGTAGGTGGCACGCTTCACAGAGGTGCAACTAGGGAGCAGGTAGCAGAACAGCGGGAAAGTGTGGAAACCATCTTCAGACACATACATCCCTTTGTGGAAAAATATACACAACGTTAAAACAAAATTTGTGTTTTAAAGATGTGGAGTACAATTCAGGTTAGGTATACAAATGTTCATTACGCAAGTACCCTGGTGGGTGAGGTGTGCCCCTCCCTCCCCTGGCAGTTTCCCTCAACGGCCAATCCCAGCCCCCTCCCCCGGGCAGTTTCCCACGAACACAACTTTTTTTTAAAAGTCAGGGTCCCAGTTTGTTGCCCAGGCTAGAGGGCAGTGGAATGATGACAGCTCACCACAGCCTCAAATCCCTGGGTTCAAGCGAGCCTCCTTCCTCAGCCTCCCAAGTAGCTGGGACTATAGGTGCATGCCACCATCTGGCTTTATTTATTTAATTATATATATATATATATATAAAAAATAATTTTTTTTTTTTTGAGTTGGAGTCTCACTCTATCGCCCAGACTGGAGGGCAGTGGCCGCTCCCGGCCACCACAGCCTCTACCCGCTGGGCTCTGGCGATCCTTCTGCCTCAGCCTCCCGAGTAGCCGGAATTACAGGTGCGCACTACCACGCCCGGCTGATTTTTTGATTTATTGTAGAGATGAGGTCTTGCTGCCCAGGCGGGTCTCGAACCCGCGGACTCAGGCCATCCACTCACCTCAGCCTCCCAAAGGCGCAGGATGACAGGCTGAGCCACCGAGCCCGGCTATTTAATTATATTTTATTTTTATTTTTGAGTTGGAGTCTCACTCCATCGCCCAGGCTAGAGTGCAGGGGCACACTCGTGGCCAACCCCAGCGTCGACCTGCTGGGCTTAGGCGATCCTTTCCCCTCAGCCTTTCAAGTAACCGGAACTACAGGTGTGTACTACCAAGCCCAGCTAATTTTTTTTTTTTTTTATTGTAGAGATGAGGTCTCGCCAAGTTGCCTGGGCTGGTCTCGAACCCAGGGGCTCAGGCAATCCACTCGCCTCGACCTCCCAAAGTGCTGAGATTAGAGGCTGAGCCGCTGAGCCCGGCCTATTTATTTATTTTTTGTAGAGATGACATCTCATTATGTTGCCCAGGTTGGTCTTGAACTCTTGGGCTCAAGCTGTCCTCCTGCCTCAGCCTCCTTCCTCAGCCTCCCAAGTAGCTGGGACTATAGGAGCCTGCCACCACACCTGGCTTTATTTATTTATTTTTTTATAGAGGTGATGTCTCACTATGTTGCCCAGGGTGGTCTCGAACTGTTGGGCTCAAGTAATCCTCCTGCCTCAGCCTCTCAAGTGCTGGGATTATAGACATGAGCCACAGCACTGGCCACATCTTAACTATTTTTAAGTGTACAGTTCAGTAACATTAAGTCCATTCACGTGATTGTACAGCCATCATTTATAACTCCAGAACTTATTCCTCTTCCCAAACTACAACTTTGTCCTCATTAAACAATAACTCACTCAGGTGCCATGGATCACTTCTGTAATTCCAGCACTTTGGGGGCCGAGGCAGGAGGATGGCTTGAGCCCAGGAGTTTGAGACCAGCCTGGGCAACACAGTGAAACCTGGTCTCTACAAAAAAACAAAAAATAAAAAAAGTAGCTGGGCATGGTAGCACATGCCTGTAGTCCCAGCTGCTTGAAAGGCCAAGGTGGAAGGATCGCCTGAGCCCAGGAGTTCAAGGCTGTCATGAGCCGTGATTGTGCCACAGCATTGCAGTCTGGGTGACAAAGTGAGACTTCAACTCAAAACAAACAACCAAACAAAATGATAACGCCCCACTACCCCCTCCTTTGGTTCCTGGCAACCACTGTTCTACTTTTTGTCTCTATTAATTTTACTACACTAGGCAACTCATATAAGTGAAATTATTCAGTATTTGTCCTTTTGTTACTGACTTGTTTCACTCAGCATCATGTCCTCAAGGCTTATCCACGTGTCAGGATTTCCTACTTTTTAAGGCTGAGGAATATTTCATTGTATGTATACATGCATTATTTTTTAGGACGTTTATCTCTGTAAGGAAATAAACAGGGATCAGCTGTTTTGACTACATTAGCTTATCCCTGAGAGTTTCAGAACAAGAGAAATCTATTAAGCAGGACCAAAGTCACTCCCCTAAATGGGCTGTCCTGTAATATGAAGATGACCTACTGCTAGGAGACCCCGACTGCCATCTGTTTCCCATTTAGCCTTAATTGGGACATTCCTGGTTCTTAACGGCATAACCACGTTAGCAAGGAGTCAGCCACCACACTGTGATGATGAAGCCTGAAGCAGCTGCCAAGGCGAGAGGGATGACATCACCGACAGGCCTGGCTGGCTGCTCTCAGGTGACCTCAGAGTGACAGAGAAGCTTTAGGTGGAAACGCCTCAGTGACAACCATGCAAAGGCAGCCGATCCTCTGGGGACAGCTCTGGTCACCAGTTTTCCTGGTAAGGATACTGTCACTATAGAAAGGAAAAAAAAAAAAAACCCAAGGGAAATGAACACTGAGCTATTTGAGGACTATAATGAAAGAAAAGGTTAACACCCAAGAATAAAACAATGTAAGAAAATTCCAGAGGAAATACTCCATCTCTGTTTAGAAATGTGAAAACCTCCTTCCAGCAAGTCAATAAGAATCAAACTCAACACCAGAGGGGAGGGTCTCTTTTGAGTCTTGAATATGAGGAAGCTTTCCCAGAAGTCCCAGTTGTGATAGAATCTCATTGCCACCCCGCAGCCCTTGGTTTACGCCTTCCTTGGAGCTAAACTTGGCCTTTTGCTCTCCTCCTCTGCTTACTTGGCATCTGTGAGCAAGGTCTTATCTACTAGCTCTTGAAAGGGAGGGATTTGTGCTCTGTATTCCCGTAACAGCCTGGTGTTGCTGGAAAGATCTTAGAACTGAGAGTGCAACAGGCCTGGGATACAATGTTTCCACTTAGCAGCTTTGGACAAGTGATTTATTTATACGGTCACAGCTTCGTTTGTCTCACTGGAAGAATGATGTTGATAATACCTTCCACATAGCATTGTTGTAAGGATGATATGAAGGCCAGGCATGGTGGCTCACACCTGTCATTCCGGCACTTTGGGAGGCCAGGGCAGGAGGATTGCTTGAGCTCAGGAGTTCGAGACCTGCCTGGGCAACACAGAGAGACCTTGTCGCCACAAAAATCAAAAAATTAGCCAGACATGGTGGCACAGGCCTGTAATGCCAGCTGCTCAGGAGGCTGAGGAGGGAGGATTGCCTGAGCCCAGGAGGTCAAGGCTGTGGTGAACAGTGATCGTGCCACTGCACTCCAGCCTGGTGACAGAGCGAGACCCCGACGCTCAACAACTACAAAAGGGTGACATGAGATAGTACTTATTAAAGTGTCTGGTTATAGGGGACACCATCAGTGTTGGTATCAACATCGCTTCTGTATTTAGGCACTGTTAGGTAGAGGGGAACCAGTGAGAAGCAAAACCAGACAATGGCCAACCTCAAAGGGCTTCCAGTCTAGAGGGGAGGCAGCTCTTTTTCTGTTTTGTTTTTTCCGTTGGAGTCTCACTCCTGTTGCCCAGTCTGGAGTGCAGTGGCACGCTTATGGCTACCGCGGGCTCGACCTAGTGGGTTTAGGTGATCGTTCTGCCTCAGCCTTCCAAGTAGCTGGAATTACAGATGCACGCCATCACGTCCGACTGGTTTTTGTGATTTACTGTAGAGACGAGGTCTCACCAGGTTGTCCAGGCTGGTCTCAAACCCCCCGGGCTCAGGCAATTCTCTCACCTTGGCCTCCCAAAGTGCTGGGATGACAGGCTGAGTCACCGTGTGTGACCGGGAGGTAGGTCTTAATCAAAGAATCACAAACGTCCCACTGAACCTGGTCAAGCTCTGTTGCAAGGGGAAGGGACAGAGAGCTATGAGAATTGTGAGAGTATGATGTGACTTTGTCAGCAAAGCTTTCTCTTGAAGGGGACAGCTGACCTGTGGCCTGCAGAATAAGCAAGCATTCACCAGGCAAGTGATGGAAGCCTGTGCTAGGCCGAGGCTCAGGACAGCAAGTAAGAGGACTTGGGAAAAGACAAGGGCAGTTGGAGTCAAGCTGAGACAGGAGTGAGAAGGTCCTAGACTAGGTGTGGTGTTGTGAGCCATGCCTGGAGGTCTGTCTTTATTCTGAGACCATGGGAGTTCCTTGGGGATGGACAGTCACAGGTGAAGACTAACATTTCACTTTTGGAAAGCTCTCTGGTCCTGGAGACCAATGATGGCAGACTGGGAGAGTGGTGATGGAGATGGAGACTTGAAGATGGATTAGAGCATTTTGGGACCTGAAAGCCTAGGTGTCACAGGGTATTTGCTCTAAACACATTTGTAGAACAAAACAAATCAGTGGTATATTTTTACGTATAAGACTGATGGCCAGGAGCGGTGGCTCACACCTGTAATCCCAGCACTTTGGGAGGCTGAGGTGAGAAGATTGTCTGAGCCCGGGGGTTCCAGACCAGCCTGGGCAACTTGGTGAGACCCTGTCTCTACAATAAATCAAGAAAAATTAGCACATGCCTGTAGTTCCAGCTACCTGGAAGGCCGAGGCAGAAGGATCGTCTGAGCCCAGCAGGTCGAGGCTACGGTGGTCCTGGAGTGTGCCTCTGCACTCCAGCCTGAGCAACAGAGTGAGACTCCTACTCAAAAAAAAAGGCTGACCCAGATGCCAGTCCAAAGCACATGCAAAATTATGTGTGTATCATTAGGCCATAAAAAGGAACAAAGTACACACCGCTGCATGGCTGAGCCTTAAAGACATGATGCTAGGTGAAAGATATCATGACAAAGGACCACAGATGTGATTCTGTTTCTATGAAATGCTAAGAAGAAAACAGAAAAGTCAGCCGGGCTCGGTGGCTCAGCCTGTAATCCCGTGCCTTTGGGAGGCTGAGGTGAGTGGATCGCCTGAGCCCGCGGGTTCGAGACCCACCTGGGTGGCGAGACCTCATCTCTACAATAAATCAAAAAATCAGCCGGGTGTGGTAGCGTGCGCCTGTAATTCCGGCTACTTGGAAGGCTGAGGCAGAAGGATCGCCGGAGCCCAGCAGGTCGAGGCTGCGGTGGTCGGGAGCGGCCACTGCACTCCAGTCTGGGCGACCGAGTGAGACTCCAACTCAAAAAAAAAAAAACAGAAAAGTCATTGAGACGAGGGAAGTCAGTGGTTGTCAGGACTGGGGAGATTGAGAGGTGACAGCTAAAGGTATGGAGTTTCTTTTGAGAGGATGAACATTTTACAAAATTGTGGAGATGATTGAACAACTCTCTGCACCTACTAAAAGCCATTGAGTTGCACATTTTATTTGTTTGTTTGTTTATTTGAATCAGTCTCGCTCTGTCACCCAGGCTGAAGTGCTCACTACTGTCTTGACCTCCTGGGCTCAAGTAATCCTCCCACCTCAGCATCCCAAGTAGCTGGGATTACGGGCACGTACCACCACACCTGGCTAATTTTTTTTTGTAGAGACGAGGTCTCACGATGTTATTCAGGCTGGTCTTGAACTTCAGGGGTCAAGCAATTCTTCTGCCTTGGCCTCCCAGAGTGCTAGAATTTCAGGCGTGAGCACTGGGCCCAGCGAGTTGCACATTTTAAATGGGTGAATTTATGGTGTGTAAATTACATCTCCATAAAGCTTTCACCAAAATAAACCACGCGGAGGGGAGAAGGTGCGAGAAAGCCCAGGGTCATAGCACTGCGACCACTGCCAAAAAACCCAGTGGGCATGGCCCCAGGGTGCCAGGTGGGGCATTTCCTGACCGGCATCCTCCCTTGCCCTTTGCCTCTGACTCCTTCCAGAGCAAATGAGATTGTACCATCTCCAGACTTCCAGGAAAGGAAAAGAGAGAGGGCATCTGATTTTCCTAATGTTCTCATCACTACCTACTTCACTCTATGGATGGGCGTGAAGAATTGTCATGTGACAGCAGCCTCCACCAAACAGTGACTAAGGGGAGGACAGAAACTCCTACTCATCCTCAAGTCTCTATTTAGATGTCACCTTCTCCAAGAAGCCTCCTGGGACTTCCAGGAATGAGTCAGGGCCCCTCCCCTGTCTTCTCATGTGACCTGCCTGCTGGAAAGCACTGAGCCTACTGGGTGATGGTTACCTGTTTCCTCGCCTGTGTCATCTTCTTGTGGCCGGTGTTGGGCGTTTCCACCAGTTGCCTCCTAGCTCTGCAACAGAGGCTTGTGCCGATTTTAAGGCCACTGCAGCCAAAAAGGAGATGGGTTTGAGGGAGGTGCTAGGAGTCAGCTACTCTGGGAGCAAAGCAAACAGGAACTAGCACGTGCAGGGGATGGCACGCTTCCCAAGAGCAGGCATCATCCCTGCCTCGTGCAAGCCTTGGGCATCCCTCCTTCATCCAAAATGACTCCGTTTTGCACACAGAGGTGACACTGCCCGACTGGCCAAATGCTCATCTTCTACCCCGTGGGGGAGGACCCGTTGCCCACCAATGCTGATACTAAGGTGTTTTTATTTATTTTTTTCCCTTAAGATTCTGGGATTTGAGGTTTACATGAATGTCTTCTTGAGTAAATCTCCATAAAACATATGTTTTATGTATGTGTATACATTTTCTATCTGGGAAAATGAATACATGCTAACATATTCTAGTTTTCTTAAAGCTCCAGTGTTCCAAATGCCTACCACCTGCTGTAAAGCGGCAAGTGTCATGACCAACAGCTAAAAAGCATTTACATTTAATTGGAACAAGTTGTACCTTGTTGCTCTACTTAGTCACTCCCTCCCCTCTAGATCTCATCCTCCTCCGTAGAATGAGTCTTAAGGTAGTTTCCACCTCTCTGACAATTGAACTATTTTTATTTGCCTTACTCTTTCTTTTAAAAAGTGGAAGGCTTAGCCTTACCATTCATGTCAGTGAGAAATCTTATTTAGCTATGAGTGGCAGGGAACTGAGAGATAGTGGCTTAAACACATAAAGATTTTATTTTCTCAAGGAAAATAAATCCCACGGGAGGCAGTCAAGGCTGATGGAGCAGTACGATGTTGTTATCAGGATTCAGGCTTTTTAAAAGTTTCTGGTCCACCCTCCTCAGCAGATGGCTTCCATCTGCCAAGTTCCCTCAAATCCAAGATGGCAGCCACTTGGCAGCCTCATGACCATATCGCTGACCAGGAGACTAAAAAATGGTGTTTTTCTGGCTTCCATCTGCAATGTCCCCTCAGATCCAAGATGGTGACAACTTGGCAGCCCCATGACCACATCACTGGCCAGAAGACTAAGGAAAACAGTGTGTTTCTGGATATCTAGAGCATTCTTGGAAGTCTCATGTAACATTCTGTCTACTCCTCTTGAGTCAGAACTTCACACGTGGCCACAGCCAGCTGGGATATAAGCCAGGCATGTTGCTGCCCCCAAAGACTGTCAGGGTCATCGACCAGGAAGGATGTGGAGGGCGGATGTCGGGGTGGGCAAGTGAAGTGTCCACCACACTCTTGCGTAACTTCTACAGCTGTGTTAGCACAAATGACATTCCATGTGAGTTAGTCTCCCATGTGTCCATATTGCTAGCACTCCTGTACCCTTCAACTTGGCCAATCTCTTGCTTCTAGGCCAACCAGCAGTGACCCCTCATGACTTGAGGGTTCTAAGGAATGCCTGCTGCAAGAGCTTAAAAGGGATCTTGCAGACTTGACTGCAGCTGCTGCCAACAATCTCACAACTAATGACTTACACCATTGAGATAAAATATTAATTTCTACTTAAAGCAAAGACACCTGAGAAGAGTTAATACATCAACCTACACCCTGTCATTTCTCATTCACCTAGCTGGAGAGGAGATAGTGAATCCTGGAGAGAGGGGAGAGCAGTCCCATCACAATCATGGAAGGTGTTGCTTGAAGACGGAGTGCCTCCACTGAGCCCAGGCAGGACCCAGGATGTCAGAGGACAGCATGAGTTTCTCCAACCCTGTCATGGGGAAGGACAAGCCCATGAATGGAATCGATTGTAGGAGAGTATAACAAATAGCCCCAGTGGAATTGGAATCAAAGACTTTTAGTTTTGAAAGGGAGCTTGACAATAATCTGGTCACACACATCCCCAGATACACTATTACTGCTAAATTCCCACCTTTTACTCATTCATTTGGGATAAAAATATCAAAGATCATAATTAAATGCCTACATGTTTGGCATAAGGAGAGCTCATAGCATTATTTTGTGAATTAATTTATCAGAGTAGCTATCTTGGCTCTAAAAGGTAGAAATGTAAAGAAGATGTGAAGAGGACAGGTTGGGGCAAGGCATGAAGTAGTAAGTCGCTAAGTCTAGGGGACCGGAGAATATGAAAGACTCCAAAAGAAATAGCCTGGAAAAGATGTTTTATTGCTGTCAAGTTTGCCTCAAGCCAATTGCAGTTGGGCAAAAGTAATTGTAACTGAGAAAACCCATCCAAATATAAATCTTTTTGCTGTTTTAAAAAAATTTGCATTCTAAAAAATTGTATTACTTTCTAACTTAAAACAGTAATGCATGTCTACACTAAGGCACATTAAAAATTTAGAACCAGAGAAAAGGCTTCCAAAAAAAGAAGAAAGCAGGTCACACACAAAGGGATTGAGAATCAAATAGCACCAAGCATCTGACAGCAACACTGGAATCTAATATAATGAAACAATGCCTTAAATATGCTAATAAACAATGCTTTCCAACCTAGAATTCTATACCCAGCTAAATTATGAATGTAAACTAAAGACACTCTCAGGTATGCATGATGTGCAGATCCTGTGGGCTGCTTATTCAACAACTATTCTCACAATCTCTTCTTCCCTATGGATAGAGACCCGTTCCCACAACAGATCCTGTAAATGCCATGTACTCTTTCTCTGAGCCTTACATGAAAGTAGAATTGGCCATATGACCAAGTTTCTGGCAAAGGAAATTAGCCAGCTACTGCAACCACCTGTGACCCAAAGAGGGGACATCACCAACATCTGGATGAAAGCAGAGCAAAAATATGAAAAGTTCCTGGGCCCCAAAGACATCATTAAACCACTTACCAAAAACACTCAGAGAGTTAGAGGTAAGATAATTACCATAGTAACAATCATAAGCACCCAGAACACTATTTGTATCCCAGAATACTATTATTTATAGTTGAAGACATCGTAACCAATAGAGTAGGCCTCAAAAAAGTTCTCTCTAGTGGTCCCTTTTTCAGATGTGCCCCACCAGAATTAGCAAATGCAACAAAAAAAGATGTGGAGAAGAGAGGCAAAAGGATGATGGCAACAATCTATCCACACTGGAGCAAAAGGACAGAGATCACAGCAGGTGATTCTTGGCAGGGGCAGGAATATGTACTCATAAGCAGATCAATTCTGCATCTGGTCATACCGAGAGGAGCTTTATGTGAGAAATTTTGGGACTGAATGAGTAACAGGCCCATGGAAGACAAAGTAAATGGGAGAAAAGGCAGTTATTAACTCAAAACAAAGAAGCCTATGATAAAGAAAATGCAATCATAGTATGCAACATGGCTCAGTTGTGAACAACAGCTCATGGTTATAACAAAGTGCCCACTGAATTAATTTATTTGTAAGTTGCTATCTAATTATGTTGGGAGAGGAGGGAGAACGTGTGTGTGTGTGTGTGTGTGTGTGTGTGTGTGTGTGTGTGTGTGTGTGTGTGTGTGTGTTGGGGGTGTCAGGAGTGGGATACATAAGCCAGTTGAATCTGCCTATGATAGGAAGTCAACAAATGATGTCTAAAAATGGGAAAACATCAAAACATAGCAAAATGACCTTGTTGTTCGTAACATGAAAGTGAATATGAGAACCACTAAATATTTAAAATGATTGTCTCTGGAGAGTAGCATTTGAGCCTGAGAAGGGGTGCGGTGGGGAACCGTTGTCTTTCCTTAGAAACTTTATAGTACCACTTTAATTTTAAATCTGTGATCATATATATATATGTGTGTGTGTGTGTGTGTGTGAATGTGTTACTTTGATACAAAAAATTATTTTAAAAATTGTACAAAAACATAGTAAAAAAGTTTCAACTGTACAAAAATATATGTGAAAATTAATCTTCCTCCATAGTGATGAGCACTGTTACCAATTTCTTGTGTATCCTTTCAGTCTCTCTCTATATACACAGTCTATATATATACATATATATACACACATATATATGCCCACACATATACACATACACGCACATGTGTTACACAAATGCAAACAGCCCATAAACATTATTGTACTTATACACACACAGTCTTCCATACCTTGCATTTATATATATATATATTATATATATATATTTATATATCTATTTTATATTTGGATATATAACAGTATATATATATTTTATATTTGGATATATAACAGTATATATCCAAACATCAGCTCAACTACATTTTCCTAATTTATTTTTTATTTTTATTTTTTATTTTTTTTTGAGTCGGAGTCTCACTCCGTCGCCCAGACTGGAGTGCAGTGGCCACTCCCGGCCACCACAGCCTCGACCCGCTGGGCTCTGGCGATCCTTCCGCCTCAGCCTTCCGAGTAGCCGGAATTACAGGTGCGCGCTACCACACCCGGCTGATTTTTGACTTATTGTAGAGATGAGGTCTCGCCAAGTTGCCCAGGCGGGTCTCGAACCCGTGGGCTCAGGCAATCCACTCACTTCAGCCTCCCAAGGCGTGGGATTATAGGCTGAGCCGCCGAGCCAGGCAATTTTCCTAATTTAAAAAATAAAATGGGGCCAGGTGTGGTGACTCAAGCCTGTAATCTCAGCACTTTGGGAGGCCAAGGCAAGAGGTTTGCTTTAGCTCAGGGGTTCGAGACCAGACTGGGCAACTAATAAATAAATAAATAAGTCAGGTATGGTGGTGTGTGCCGTGATTCCAGCTACTTAGAAGGCTGAGGCGGAAGGATCGCCTGAGCCCAGTGGGTTGAGACTGTGGTGGCCATAAACGTGCCACTATACTCCAGTCTGGATGACAGAGTGACTCCAACTTAAAAAAAAAATGGCAGATTAGTATGTTACGGTATGGATGTAACCTCTGTTCATAAACACTGGGGCCACCTCTGGTGTTTTGCAGAAAAAGCATGTGGCCATGAATATATATGTACATTCACCTTGTAAAGTGTTCAAGTACATCTCTAGGAGAAATTCCTAGACGTGAATTTCTGGGGCACATGGCATGTATGCTTAAACTTCTAATATGGGCCTGAATTTCCTTTCAAAGAAGTTGCCTACCAACAGTGTATGGGTACGTGTTTCTGCATAAACACTGCCAACGTGGGTAACACTAGACTTAAACGAAAAAGTCTTTGCCAGTGTGACAAATGAAAAATTGTTTCTCACCATTTTATTTTGCATTCAGTTTGTTTTTCTTTAACTGGGAGGGACACCACTCATGCTCACTGGAAATTTAGGACCATAAGGAAGGCCATGCACATACCCATAGTCTTCTATGACTTCATGGAAGAATTTGAATATCCTTCTTTTTATTGCTCCAGTGACCGAAACAAAGCCTTACTCATTCTATCCTAGTTCAAATAAATTCAAAAACTGTCTTGTGCTGAAGGCCCACTGTCTCTAGAATGAAGAAAAGAGGGGTAAATCACCGTCTGTAAAATAGCAGGAACCGAGAGAAAAATCTGTAGAAGTCCTTAAGGCAGTATGGGGTTGTGATTAATGAGATGTTTCTGGAAACCAATCTGGCAAATGCATAAATATCCAATAACAGCAAGTAAGTAAAGAAATCATCAGCAGGGGAAAACACTATATAACCATTGGGAATTATGACTATGCCAATCATTCATTCATCCTGTAAAGAATTAATAAACACCAGGAGTGCTCTACTGAATGCTCTATTCCAAGAGAGACCAAACAACAAGACCCAGCCCTGAGTCTTGAAGGGCTCACAGCCCGGAGGGGAATGAGACAGGTAAACAGTGAAAATACAACGGGAAGTTTCCCCAAGAAGTTGGGTGCAAAATGCTGTGACAAAACACTAGGATCTTTAGTCTGGGGGAAGACTAGGGCAAAGTTTTCCCGGAGGAAAGCGCTTTGGGACGGAGATGCTAAGGATGACAAAATCAGGCCATTGAGGTAGGACATTTCAAGCAGAGGGAGTAGCACGTGCTCTTCAGAATCCGGTGAATTTCTGGATGAGGGGGAATTGGGGTGCAGGTCGAGAAGGGTGAGGGATGAAGTTGAAAGGCGAATGCGTTTTCATGACAATGGGAAATGATGAGCACGGAGCATGACACGTACGCACTTCTTATGACTACGTGACAACACAGCAACGTAGGAGGAGGTGCTCCCCCCAAAACCAGAATTTTTTTTTTTTAAATTGTGTATTTATTCTTACGTGATTAAACTTCAGAGTGCTCGCTGTCTGACACAATACACCTATCGAGACGCTTTTTCGGCTGCTCAAAACAGTTTGGAACTCATCAGTTGTGATGCCTTTTAGTACCTTCTGCTCTTTATTGTCTTACCTCTTCCATATCGGCAAAACATTTCCCTTTGAGGACTTTTTTCCTTTTTTGGTTTCTGTTTTTATTTTAAAATTGTGGGGTGCAATTCAGGGTTAGGTATACAGATATTCATTGTGCAGTTACCCTTGTTGATGAGATGTGTCCCCCCGTCCCCAGACAGATATTGACTACCATTAATCTCACCTCCCTTCCCCTCCCTGCCCCCCGCCATAGTTTCCCGCCACTGTCAATCCTTTTCTTATAGTATTACGGTAGCTGTTCAAGGTCCACTTATGGGTGAGAACATGTGATACTCAGATCTTTGTTTCTGTGAAAGATCACTCAGTATTATAAACTCTAGTTCCATCCAGGTGGCTGCGAAGTTCGTGATTTTGTTCTTCTTTATGATTGCATAATATTCCATTGTGTAAAAGAAGACATACGAGCAGCCAACAGATACATGAAAAAATGTTCAGCCTCACTAGTCATCAAGGAGATGCAAATTAAAACGACACTGAGATACCCCCTAACTCCAGTCAGAATGGCCATCATCAATAACTCAAAAAATAACAGATGCTGGAGAGGATGTGGTAAAAAGGGAACGCTTCTACGCTGTTGGTGGGAGCCTACTAGTACAGCCTCTGTGGAAATCAGTATGGGGATTCCTAAAAGTTCTAAAAATCGACCTTCCATATGACCCCGCAACCCCCCTGCTGGGAATATACCCAGAAGAACTCAAATCACGCTGTAAAAAAGATACCTGCACACGTATGCTTATCGCAGCATTGTTCACAATAGCAAGAACATGGAACCAACCGTGCTGCCCATGAAAAGAGGACTGGACTTTTTTTTCATCTGAGGAAACAAACAAACAAAAAAAGCAGTTTGGGGTGAGATCAGGTGAATAGGGAAGGTGGGGCTTAGGGCCATGCCACTTTTGGCCAAAAGCTGCTGAATGCTCAGCGTGGTGTGGACAGGTGTGCTCATAAATCACCTGTCATGAAATGGGCAAACACGCTGAAGATGCTTTTCTTTTGAGTTGGAGTCTCACTCCCAGACTGGAGTGCAGTGGCCGCTCCCAGCCACTGCAGCCTTGACCTGCTAGGCTTTGGTGATCCTTCTGCTTCAGCCTTCCAAGTATTGGAACTACAGGAGTGCGCTACCATGCCCGGTTAATTTCTGATTTGTTGTAGAGACGAGGTCTTGCCGGGTTGCCCAGACGGGTCTGGAACCCGCAGGCTCAGGCAATCCACTCACTTCAGCCTCCCAAAGCACTGGGATTATAGGCTGAGCCACCAAGCCCGGTGAAAGATTCTTTAAAAAAAAAAAAATTCACTGAAGCTGAACACAGCCTCTCACAACAATGCTAGCTGGTACACTGATGCCAATGGGTTCCTAAAACACTTACTTATTGAAGGAAACCTGTACTACAAGGGACCAGCCCTTCAAAGAGATTGACTCCATTTTTGGGGGGAGTCCCCCTTGTACACGAACAAGGATTACAAGATATTCTGGAAAATTGTTAATTAATTCAATGTCTAGATTAATTATACTAATTAAGTTGAACTGACATTACATTATCAACATCAGATCAATTTTTATTACATTTCCATAGAGAGAGGTAGTAAGTGGTTGATTAAAGTCTCTTCCTTGTAGGAAAGAACTGTAGACATTTCTACACATTTGCATGTTTAGGACTATGAAAGAAAGTGAATTTTAATAGCATGAATAACACCTCCTCTAGCATCTCATGTATGTTAAACCTGGGTGATTGCCAAAATAATTGAGACACATTTAGTTAGCTGATGTTTAATGCTTCTTTTCAATCCAGTTTTCTATTTTAAAATGTCGGTCAGGAAAAGAAGTCACTGAGTAGTAAAGGAGATGGAAAGCCTAGTAATTCAGAAGGAATTTGGAAAATTATTTGTGCCAGAGACAACACAATATGTCATCTGTATCTGATGTTTTAAATGCCATTTTAAAGAAAGTAGGGGAGATATTAAGCTTCTAACGTCACTTATTGCAAAGACAGATTCACATAAGAAGAATCTTCTTATCACGTTTAAAATTCTGAAGCTGGTCTGGATAATGGCTGTGAAGAAATTGCCTTCCAACCGAGTTGATCTTGACTGCCAAGCAGGGGTTACAATAGCACCCAGTGCAGAAGAATATCTTTCCATTGGCATTACATGCTTTAGCTTAAATGACCACTGGGCATAGCAAAGAACTGAATACAGGCAGTATCACCTCCCTTTAGACATATCTGTTATCCCTTAGTTCTAGTGGGGAAAAAAATTCTAGGAAATGAATTTTCAGTAAAATAGAGCTTGCTCTCTTGGCAGCCCTCCCAGCTTTCCTCCTCACGTTGTGGAAATGTGCACAAGAGTGTTGCCAAGGAAAGGGGGAGAGAAGAAACAACTGGAAGAAATTACGAGCTCCGAAAACTGGAAAGCATTGTAAATGTCTTGTAGAAGTGTCTGTTTCTGATGAATTTCACCATTTTCCCCAGCAACTGGAAAGACAAAAGTGTTGGTTACTAAATGGAAGTGACTTCTAAATATTAATACAACCAGAGCATTTATTCAATCCCATCAGGGAATGATGAGAAACAAATTGCTGAGGCTGGTGGGATCAGGGCTTTTCCAGGACAGAGAAACCATCTCTCAGGAACTCATGGAAGATATATTTCAAAATCAGTCCCACTTTTAACGACTGGCCTGACAAGGCATCCTGGGATTTGGCACGGTTCTTTCAGAGGAGACAAGGGTCAGTACTTCCAGGTGAGCTACTTCCTTCATCAGCAACATCAGCTCACACGCTCCAAGAATCTCCTTCCCAAAGAGAAGACACATATGAGGGGAAATGTACTAGGATAATGCCTGAACAGGCCTGCATCTGGTGGGTTCCACGCAAGATGAATTTTCAGAGAATTTGTCTCATTGAGGATGAAACTACCTCCTTGCAAATCTTTTTCAAATTTGGATTCTCAGGAAGCCTACCATGACCATAATATTTAAAGTCATGACTCATCTTCCTGTTCCTAATCTCTTAATTTTTAATTTTTGTGCTTGATTTTTATCATTTCATTTTTTTAATGAGTAAATCTTAAGCATATAGGTCGATGAACTCCTACCTGTGTATACCTATGTAAGTACTGCCTAGATCAAGACATTGAACTTTTTTTTTTTTTTGAGTCAGAGTCTCATTCTGTCACCCAGACTGGAGTGCAGTGGCACGCTTCCGGCCACTGCAGCCTCGACCTGCTGGGCTTCAGCGATCCTTCCACCTCAGCCTTCCAAGTAGCTGGAACTACAAGTGCATGCTACCACACCCGGCTAATTTTTGATTTATTGTAGAGATGAGGTCTCGCCAAGTTGCCCAGGCGGGTCTTGAACCCACGGGCTCAGGCACTTCACTCACCTCAGCCTCCCAAAGCACTGGGATTACAGGCTGAGCTACCGAGCCCGGCTAAGACATAGAACTTTTACAGTACCCCAAAGGTGGCTCCTTTGGGGCCTCCTCCCAGTCAGTCTTGTTCTACTTTTCAAAGCATTGTCATCCTTTAAATTACAATTTGCTTGGTTGGCTCATGGATATACCCAAGCAACTAGAACAGTGTCTGACACATAGTAGGCCCTCAATATCTATTTGTCGAATGAATGAATGAATCTTTGAAACAATACCCATCATGCCCCTATGCCCACCCCTCCTCCCAACATGGCCTTGTAAGAGGAGAGGAAAACCCAGCTGGAAATCATCCGTGCCTATGCAGCAGTTCAATGCAGCCATTGGAATGCTATTGATCAGATCTGGGTACAGGTGTGGGTTTAGGTGTCCTAGAGTAGTCTTGGAAAGACTGAACCCTTGATGGTGGACCTGCGAGAAGGTAAGATCTCTTCTTTGGTCATCTCTTGATTCCTAGGTTTGCTGGCATTTATCATGATGGGAAGCCCTCCTGAGTGGCTTCCCTGGATTCTGCTGTTCCTAGCATGCCATCACCTAGTCTTGAGGACATGGCTTCTCTTCCATGCTCCCGCCTGCCGGTCAGTTGCAGGTTCTGGCCACTCAGTTTCCTGGCCATTTCTTCCCGTGCCATTCCCTTGAATCTCTCCTTTTCCCTTCCACGAGCAATCCCTTCAGGCCTCCTTTTTGTCACTGACTAGCTTCCCAGGTGATGCTCCCATCATCAGTCTTATCCTTATCTATTCTTTTCCCTAAAACATAACCTTGATCACATCACTGCTGTGATCCTGACGCTTCAATGGTTCGCAGGTGCTACCAGAAACAAGCCCCCCCCCCAACCTCTGAGCCTGTTATTCAAGGACTTCCAGGCATTCCCTTCTTCCCGAGCCTCAGGTATAAATGGAAATTTTGGACTTGTTGGTACCGTGGCTGGCTGGTGTCCACTGCCAGCAGACAGTCTGCCCTGTCCTCCCTCTACAGGCCGCGTTCTCTTGTCTCTGTTCCTTGCTCTGTTGTTAGGTTCAGAAAATAAGTGCTAGATAAGGAACCGTTTAAGATCATCTGGTCCAATCTCAATTTACAGATAAGGCAACCGAGGCCCAAGGAGATTAAAAGACCTACCAGCACTACCTGGTCAGAGATCAAGTGTAACTAATGAAAACAAAACCCGGGATAGCCTTGGGCTTCGTTTAATACCAGACGAGAGCCAGCCGGTGGGCCACCTGTTGAATACTCTCCTCCACACAACTCTGGACCCCAAAACTGTGGATTTTGAGTTCCACCTCAAGCGTGGCTTTCTCTGTGACGCCTCCACGATGCCACCAACTGGGAGTCTGAACTCTAGGAGCCATGACGTGACCCTCTGGGTGACTGGATGTTTGTCTAGAAGTCCTAACTCCCTACTGCGTTTTACTCTTGGTGTTTCTTTGACTGCCCTCCGTTCTCATCCCACTAACTCCGTCCACAGCAGGAGTGGACTACCGATGTACCCAAGCAATGGAGAGATACTAGTGGCAGGGGTTAACTTCTACATCGCCAGGCAGGTGAGCCCGGAAGGCGCGGGTCACACGCCCAGACACCAGCTAGCGACGCTTGCGAGTCCAAACTTTCCATCCGCACCGCGTGGTTCACCTGCCGCACCTTAACGCCTTTGGACCCCAAACCCACAAACGTGAGCAAGTGTGGCCTCTGCCCAAAGAGCCTGCTCGCCGCAGTCACGGGAGACGTTTGTCGAGTGCTTGGGCGCGGTCTCCTCCTCCACCCCCCGCGCGGCGAACCGCGACACGCA
>NW_007253307.1:555637-562365 GCF_000164805.1 Carlito syrichta
CCCCCGGGTCCCGAGCCCGCGCGGGTGGGATCGGAGTGGGGGCCGGCCGGCCGGGCTGGCCGCCTGCGGAGGGGACCTCGGGTTGCGCCGGCCTGGAGGAGGGACGCGCGGACGGCGTCGCGGCGCTTCGCCCGTTGGCGCCACGCGTCCGGGGTCGAGCCTGGCCGGGCTGGGGGCGTGCCGCTGGCTGCCCTGCGGCCGGGTCGCGCGGGATGGTCTTTGGGAACCGAAGCCGACGTGTCCGAAAGCCACTGGAAGACCAAGTGCACCTGGCCGCGGCCGCACCTGCCGGGCGGGTGGAGAAGGTGGCACCGGCCGCCTCCCCAGCTCGCGCCGCAGGGCCCGGTACCTCCCCGCGTTGGACGCTGGACGGCAGGAATGAGGGGGCAAAGGGACACTTTTCCCGGCGGCCGTAGGGTCGTGTCCACCGGCCCCCCCGGCACTGCCTCACTGGGGGCGCGCGGAGGGACAGCACGGGGGGGGGTGAGGCAGGGAATGGCGTGTGCGTTGACCCCCACTTCTCCCACTCCCTGGGCCTCCCCGAAGGCAAGTCCTGAAGTGTCCGCCCAACGTCTCCGAGGGAGGCCCGGGGCGAGGAGGACGAGGGGGAGAGAGGATGCGGAACGGGTGGGGGGGCTGACACGCAAAGGTCAAGGGGATCTGGGCCGCGCTGACGCCCAGTGAACCCCCCAACCCTGCCCGACCGCCCGGACCCGCACGCGCCGCCCCGGGCGGGCTCCGAACCCCCCTGGGTCTCCCCGGACGCCGCGCGTTCCCCTCCCGGTTTGGCCTCTCCGCTGGCGTGAGGAGGGATTCGCTCCCATCCTGTGGCGTCGCCTTCGGAGCTCTGCCCCCACCCTGGGAAACTGAACGGGACCCTACGAGCGAAACGCTTGGAGACCACCCCGCACGCGGTAGGCGATTGAGGAAAGTTCGCTGCTTTTAGGAACAAAAGCAGAAAGGATGCTTTGAAGTCTCCAGGAATCGTGAAAACCAGCGCTGACAAGAAGAGAAAAACCACACGAGATGTGAAGTGGAGGCTCCAGGTTTCAGCATTCAAGGAGTCATTTTGGGTTAGGCCGAAGATGCCATTCATTAATTCTGGGCCTGCGGAAGGCCTTATTCAACCCTATTATGAATGCATACACTGTGCAAAAGGCGATTCATGGTTATTAGCCGATTCCTTTCTGAGGGAGAAGTCACACCTACCTGCAACGACTACTCTGAATTCTCGTCATGATTTTCATTATGTAGTGGAGGGCCCCTGGCTCTAATTTTGAGTAAGAAGCCTTAACCACTTTGTTCAACTGTCATTTTCCAGTGGCTGTACTTGGGTGATTTTGAGTGATTCTTTGTGTAGGTTATGAAGGGCCGAACAAGACGCTTGTGCTTAATTCTCGCCATCGCAAATGCCACCTGTGTGAGCTCAGCTCTGGCTATTTTCAAGGTTTCCTTCTGCGTTTTGTTTTAAGGAAAACGTGCACCTGTGTGCACTTGTTATTACTGCTTAGTGATAAAAGTGCAAGACGTTTTTTGATTTTAAATGATGATTTGGGAAAGCAAATGGCTTAACAAAAGAAGCCTTCAGGTATAAGACCAGTTCAGGGCTGGTTCTGTGTTTAATCTGATTTATAGTCTCTGGGATCTTAGCATAAATGTTTCTTTTCTTTTCTTCTCTCTCTCTCTCTTTTTTTTTTTTTGAGTTGGAGTCTCACTCTGTTGCCCAGGCTGGAGGGCAGTGGCAAGCTCACGGCCACCACAGCCTTGGCCCACAGGGCATAGGTTATCCTTCCGCCTCACACTTCCAGGTAGCTGGAACTACAGACGCATGCCACCACGCCTGGCTAGTTTTTGTGATTTGCTGTAGAGACGAGGTCTCACCTATTTGCCCAGGCTGGTCTTGAACCCCTGGGCTCCGGCAGTCCTCTCACTGCGGCCTCCCAAAGTGCTGGGATTACAGGTTGAGCCACCGCAACCAGCCAAATGTTTCTTTTCCTTCCTTGTCTACCTCTTAAAACAAGGAGTAGTGGGAAATATGGATTTAGATGCCCACAGATTTCAGTTCTTTTACTTACTAATTGTAGAACTTTAGATGAATTCTTCAATTTTCTGGACCTCCATTTGCTCATTTGATGGCAGGAGTAAAGGGAGATATTATCAACCTCTTGAGATTGTTGAGAGAATTAAATGAGAGAACATATGCACGTCCTTTCTTACTTTCTTTATTAAACTGATACATATTTTTAAATGGTATGATGCCCGGTATTTTGTGTACTTTTAATATTTTATCTCCTTACTAGTTTAGATTTCATTTTAGTTTTTCATACGCAACATTTGTGGAATGCAGGTGACCCTTATAACTCACTCTAGAGAGATTTTCATTTACTGGTTACCTTTGCTCTTGGTTTTACTCATTGTAAAAGAAGGCTATGTACTTGTGAATGCAGAGGAACTTTTTAGGTGACAGAACAAGTTTTTTTTAAAATGTATTTATGTCCTATGTCTCTAAAGAGAGGTGCCTTTAAGGTTTCTTAAGAACTTAATTTTAGAACTTGATTCTGTACATACTTTTACATTAGTGTCCTGGGAAGTTTTTCTTTGTGGCATCTTTTGGTACCCTGTGAGTTTTCAGGTCTGTTTGTTGGCATCATTAGATTAGATTCATTACATTTATGCCTGTAGGTCTTTCGTTTTACTTACTAAGTAACAATTATTTTGTTGCCAGAAGAGTGTTACTAACACAAACAGTAGATCGTTTATCATCTTTACTCTGTTAACCAAGGTATTCCTGAATCCCCTTCCCTGGGCCCATCTGGAAAATGGAAATTAAAAAAATAATAATAATAACCAGACAAAGATCTTTTGGGATCCTTTGTCACCAAAGACCTAGTGTTATGGAGGAAGATTCTAGAAAGTTCATGTATGTATATATTTATGTGCAAGTATATATAGCCTTGTTTCTCATTTTTATTCAAAGGAAACAAGGAACTTTTTATTATCTGACTCTTTAGGAATATATTAATACTTTTCTTGATACTTCTAAATGCATTGCACTTTTAAATAAATGGGCACCCCAATCATCCACAATGGGAAACATGTTTGATAACTGCTCCCAGCGAGTGGAGTCCAGAGGCAGCAGTCACATAGAGGTTGCTGGCCCTTGGAGTTCTTTGACCCAGGTTGGAATGCAGGCCTCACTGCTTCCTGGCTGTATGACCTAGGGCAAGTTACTTAATCTCCCTAGGCTTCAGTTTCCTTGTCTGTAAATGGGATAATAATAGCTACTACCTCATAAGGTTGTGTGATGAGTTTCAAAAGAGATAGTTTAGGTAGAGGGCTTAGCACAGAGCTCAATAAAAGATAGTCATTAATACTCTTGTTGTGTCTTTGCTACTGCTCAGTAAATGTCACTCACCAAGCCTTTGCCTTTCTCCTGGGCTGTGTAGGAGATAGGAATCACTCTGCACGTGAGTATGTACTCAGCAAACATTGGTGCCCGTTTGTACCAGGCACTGGAAAGACAGGGTTTCCCCAGAGTCAGGGTGAGGTTCTAAACCTCCAAATCCATGCCATTTTCTGGAGCCCCAGCAGCTCAGAGGAGCAGAGAGCTCACTGGCTTCCTATCCTTGCAGGGGACACGCTGTCAGTCATAGCCGGGAGGGGACCCGGCACTGGATGCCATCGCTTCCTGCACAGTGGGAGTCTGTGGACACACCAAACACGACTGAGCTCCCTTTACCCATCAGTTGAGTCGGTCTCTCCTCTCCCTTGCCATCCACACTCCTGTTGTAAATGCAAATGACTCTTCTGTCCAAAACTCAGGAGTTTCTGAACCTTGTGGCTTCTTGACAGGATCAGTTCTCTCTGTGTGATTTTCTTAGCTATGGAGCCTGGTAGCCATTGCTAATAACAGAGAACCTTGGTACCATCCCATCTATTCATTCTTCTTTAAATTATACAGGGGGAATGACCTCTCTGCTTCACGGAGGCCTGTGAGGTTCAGAAAGGGCCTGAGTTGGGTTTTTTACTTCTTTGGTAAGAAAGTAGACCAGGTGTTTTCTCTCTTCCTGCTCTGGACCTTGTCCCTCTCTGCATAGAGGGATGGTTGCCTCAGGTCCTGGAGGACAGCCAGGTCACTTCCAGCTCTGAAGGTCTGTGTTTATTATCAGTCTCTGAGTTGAGTGGATTTGCATTTCTTGGGGAAAAGATGGACCTGGAAACTGCAGAGGGGCTGTGGTGGGCGGCCCCTGGGGGGGTATGTCACCCATGTTCTGGGGCAGTCCCTCGGCGTGACTGAGAAGCCTCCACTGAGTATATGTGGAGCTTGACCTTTGACTAGTAGCTTCGGTCTTTATTGACAAGGCTGTCGTTTATAGCTTTGTTTCTTTGCTGAGTGGCTTTTGTTCCACCAGAGTTGAGGTTTGTTTGATTTAGGGCCAGTGGTGTTTGAAATCAGTTTTCTAATCTTTACTCAAGTTGAGTTGAACCAGAAAAACCCTTGCTGGAGTCCCTCAGGCACCGAATATTCTCCTCACATCATATCTGAATGTCTACTCCTGCAAAGTGTGATGCGATTTGTACACAAATCTTTATCTTCCTGAAACTCAGTACATTCCTGAGATGATCTTCTGAGATCGCTGTACGTGATCTGTGGATCTAGATGAAACACTTCATGTTGTCTATAAGAAAATAGACAACTGTTAGACTTGGGTGGTTTAAATATACATTCATGTGGGGAGATGGGTTTGGTTCTGTACATTTCATGCTGGGAAGTAACATTACATTTTACAATGGAAAATAAATATGTGGGTCCTCTGAGTTAGGCACTATTGACTACGGTATGAACTTCCAGAATTTTTTTTTTTAATTTAGAGACAGGATCTCTCCTGGGATCAAGCGATGCTCCCATGTCAGCCCCCTGAGTGGCAGGGACCACAGGCACCTGCCATCATGCCTGGTAACCTCCTGAGCTTTTAATACAACAAGGAAACTAAGCGTGTGGGGTTTTTCAGACTACGGAGATTGTAGGAATTAAGGGAACATCTGTGGTCTGCTTTGTAACTTTGAGAGGAGGTGAGATTCCTCACAATCTTACCTTCTTAGTGCAAAAGTTTATTTTAGGGACTTTAAAAAAATGCATGGTAAGATATATATATGATATATATACATGACATACATATATATATATATCATAAAATTTACCATTTTAACCATTTTAAGCGTGCAATCCAGTGGCCTTAAGTACATTCAAATTGGCGTACAGGGCATTACCACCATCCGTCTCCAGAGCTTTTTCATCATCACAAACAGAAACTCTGCACCCCTTAAAGAAGAACTACCTATTTCTCCAGCCCCTGGTATCCTCTGTGCATCCTGCTTTCTCTGTGCGTCTGGCTGTTGTTAAATAGCACCTCATCTTAAGTGGAATCATACAATATTTGTCCTTCTAGGCTTATTTCACTTAGCACAAGGCCCGTGGTGCGCCCATGCTACAGCGCGTCCTTCCTTTTAAAGGCTGACTAATACGACATTCGTTTTATCCACCCATCCGTTGGTGGACACTTGGGCTGTGTCCACCGGCCTCTAATGAGGAGTGTTGCTACAGAGCTGGGTGTGCAAACATCTGTTCGCGTGAGTTTTTGAGCCCCCATTCAGTTTGGTGAGACGTGTCTTTCTAAGTAAGGTGGGCAGGGCCACGTAGTACTGAATACCACGCTTTTCTTCAAAAGCCTGGAGATAAGAATACGGGGAACTGCAGAGGACGGTTGTGTGGAAGGTATGCTTCTCCTTTTCACCTGTAACTCCTCTGACGAAGCTGGCGGTCATTTGTCATTCCATTGCCCAGCTGGCCCGTGCTGCGGGTGACACTGTGCTCCGTGCCAGGGTGGGTGTAAAAGTCCAGGAGATGTGGCCCTACTCACCTGGCAGTCTCTGCAGACCACAGGTGCCTTCCAAAGATGACATCACATAGGAGAGAAAAAAAATTCCTGCGTAACTTTCTTCCAGGATTGACTTGAGTTAAAAAAAAATTTGTTTTGGATGGAAGGACAGGATTAGAATGTGAGAAAACTGATATTTAAGTACGTCAAACATTGAGTACTTAAGTATCAGGGTTTTTTTTCCCCCTTAGGGAAGAATCTATGGCTTTCTTTCTTTTTTGAGTAGGAGTCTCACTCTGTTGCCCAGGCTGGAGTGCAGTGGCATGTTCACGGCCACTGCAGCCTCGATCTGCTGGGCTCAGGCAATCCATCCACCTCAGCCTTCCAAGTAGCTGGAACCACAGGTGTGCACCACCACATCCAGCTAATTTTTTGATTTATTATAGAGATGAGGTCTTGCCACGTTGCCCAGGCTGGTCTCAAACCCCTGGACTCAGGCAATCCTCTTGCATCTGACTCCTAAAGTGCTGGAATTACAGGCGTGAGCCACTGCACCTGGCAATCTATGGCTTTCAAAGGTGACTCTGAAACAAAAGGTCAGTTATAGACTGTGCCATGGCAGAATCATCACGTGACATCTCTACAATAATTCACTTACCAGTGTCTTGGTAAAAAGCCAGCAGCCTTTATGTAATAATTAGATGTCAGTCTACTAGGTTAAAGACTTCCTCATTCATAATTTCTTTCTTCTTCTTCTTCTTCTTCTTCTTCCTCCTCTTCTTCCTCCTCGTCCTCTTCTTCCTCCTCCTCCTCCTCGGTTAAAGACTTCCTCATTCATAATTTTTTTCT
>NW_007253307.1:562385-569041 GCF_000164805.1 Carlito syrichta
GCTGGAGAGCAGTGGCACACTCACAATCACCACAGCCTCGACCTGCTGTACTCTGGCAATCCTTCTACCTCAGTCTTCCAAGTAGCTGAAACCACAGGCATGCGTCACCACACTTGGCTAATTTTTTTTGATTTATTGCGTGGATGAGGTCTCCCCAAGTTGGCCAGGCTAGTCTCGAACCCCTAGGATCCAGCAATCCTTTCACCTCAGCCTCCCAAAGTGCTGGGATTACAGGCATGAGCCACCGTGCCCAGGTTTCTTCCATAATTTCTAGAGAGCAATAGAATCTCATGAGTTTATACTCATACTGTGCTTTGAAAATTAACCAAATAAGGATTTTCATCTTTAAAAAAGCAGTTAAAAACACACAAACACACCAAAACTTCAACCCTAAATGCCACCACCCTGGGTTTCCATCTGCTTTTCTATTTCATGCCACCCACAGCCACAGAGCTTGGGATTAACATGGCTAAACTCTTGGAGATTTGATACCTTATCTGTCCAGCTCAACTTGATTCAGATCACTTAGAATTTTGTCATCTAGGCCGGGCTTGGTGGCTGTAATCCCAGCACTTTGGGAGGCCAAGGAGAGTGGGTTGCCTGAGCCCGGGGGTTCGAGACCAGCCTGAGCAACTTGGCGAGACCTCGACTCTACAATAAATAAATAAAAACTAGACGGGCGTGGTAGTGCCCGTAGTTCCGGCTACTTGGAAGGCTGGGGCAGAAGGATCACCAGAGTCCAGCAGGTGGATGTGGGGGTGGCTCAAAAAAAAAAAAAGAATCTTGTCATCAGTCTTATGCTTCCTCCTCTTCTGTAGACAAATGCAGAGAAACTCCTCCAAGGTCAGCTTGAGCATCTTGCACTGTCAGTAGTGACATAAGTGGCAGCTAATGTGTCCTGGATCTTTGAGGTCACAGGGACCAAGAGATGGGAGGGTACGGGAGCCAGCTGTGATTGTCAATAGGGTGGCCAGTGGAGCCTTCTTGAGAAAGTGCCATTTGAGCAAAGACTCAGGAGGAGAGAGGGTGGCTCCGGAGGTGTGGGAAAAGGAGAGTCCCAGGCAGAGGGGACAGATAACTCGGTACAGAGGCCCTGGGGTGAGAGTGCCTGGCTTATCTGGCTAGTCCTCCAATGAATGGGCCGAAGGAGGGACAGGAGGTAAAAGCAGGGAGGTACGGAGCCGGGTCTTGCAGGGTTTCTCAGGCTGTGTGAGGACTCCGGCTTTGACACTGTTTGAGATTGGGAGGGTTTGATGTGAGGTGTTGCTCCTTGGAGTGGTATGACCTGACTCAGGTCCTCCTTGTTGCTGGGTGAAGACCAGGCCCAGTGAGGGAGACCCGGTGGGAGACTAGGCCAGGCTTCTTCCAGGGTGGGTGCTGTGGGGCTGAGATGTCAGATTCTGGAGGTGTAGGGTGGGGGAAGGTGGAGGGGTGGGAGAGGGATATTGGATCGATGTAAAGGTATCAATGTCACTTTATTTTGATAGCTTATAAAGCCAATGGGACTTTCAGACAGATTAGATGTGGGGTGTGAGAGAGAGGGGAACTAAAGACAACTTTCTTGGTAGAGCCTGGATTGCAGTGCTGTAAATTCACTGAGCTGTGCTCACATCACTTGTAGTGGGTTATAAAGAGGCTCTTCAGAAATACGCATATAAGGCTTTGGTTCAGAGAGCTTGGTGTTTATCAGCGGCCTCTCTTCCTACTTGGGTGAGGGAAGGAGCATTGTCAGATAGAGGAGATGGCTTGCAGAAGCAGAGGTCTTTCTGCTATTTGGCAGGAAGCTGGTCTGTGACCCACAGGCTGACCCCAGGGCTGCTGCAGGTATTGGTGCCCGCAAGCGTCTAGCCCGACCCTGTCCCTTGCTGTCCTTTGCTGGATTGGGAAGGCAAGCTCTTCCAGCTCCTCCCATCTCCATACACACGGACTTTTTGTCTTTAACAACTTTATTGAGATGTAACTCTCGTGCCATCCAAGTTGTCCTTCCAACATGTGCAGCTCAGTGGTTCTCAGTCTATTTACAGAGCTGTCCAACCATCACCCCAATCAATTGTAGACCCTTTTCATCATCCCCAAGAGAAATCCCATACCCTTTAGCTGACGCTCATCTATTCCCATGTCCTCACAACCCCCGGCAACTCCTGATGTACTTTCTGTCTCTATGGGTTTACTCATTCTGGACATTTCATATAAATTGAATCATACTATAGTGGCCTTTTGTGACTGATGTTTTACACTTACCATGATGTTTTCAAGGCTCATTTACATCGTCACATTTGTCAATACTTCGTTTCTTTTTTATTTTATTGTATTTTGTTACTTTGCTATTTTTTGAGTCAGAGTCTCACTCTGAATACTTCATTTCTTTATATTGCCAGTACACTCGTTACTTGTGCACATGATACATTCGCGAAAGAGCACTGGAAATGGAGATTGTGCTAGTCACAAACACGAACTTACATGTTGTCAAGGGAATGGTTTATGCCTAGAGAGCTAAAAACTGTGTGTGTGTGTGTGTGTGTGTGTGTGTGTGTGTGTGTGTGTGCGCATTTGTTCATGTTCATAATTGAGTTCAGAGTCCATGGCGAATCTAGAGACGAGTGACTTTCTGGTGGCCTGATGATTTTTCTTTCATTCAGTGATTCAACAATGACTTATTAAATGCCCACTATGTTCCAGGCCCTTTGCCAGGTATGGATGGTAAATACAGTGACCAACAAAGTAGATAAACATGGCGTCCTCCTCAGGGAATTTGCAGGGCTGTAGGGGTGGGGTGAGAGGAGCAGAGATTGAACAAAATTTGGAAGAAAAGAGCCATGAAACACATTGATGTTAGAACTCACTACAATTTTTGATGAGGTCCTTAAAGGAAAATAAGATATTTGTAAGAGAATAGCAAGGACCTACTTTAAAATGGTCTGGGAGGAGCCCAGATGTCCATCCATGGATGAACAGGTAAACAAAATATTGCCTGGCCATGCAACGGAATATTATTCAGCTTTAGGAAGGGAGGAAATTTTAACCCATGCTACAGGGATGAACTTTGAAGACATTTTGCTAGATAAAATAAGCCCGTCACAAAAGGACGCATTTTATATGATTCCACTTACATAAAGTACCCAGGATAGTCAAATCCATAGAGAGAGAATGTTGAACAGTGGTTACCGGGACTGGGAGTGGGGTGGGGAAAAGGACGTCACTGTTGAATGAGCACTGAGTTTCATTTTGGGATGCTGAAAAATTTCTGGAGATGGATGGTGGGAGTGATTGCACAACCAGGTGATTGTATGTTAAGTCCCTGAGCTGTGCACTTAAAAACGGTTGAAAGGCTAAGTTTAATGTTGCGAATATTTTAGCACAATTTAAAAAAATGGCCCAGGAGGGGCTCTCAGAGGAGGTGATACTTCAGTTAAAACCTGCAGAATGAGAAGGCACCCGTCAGGGAAGAGTGAGCCAGTCCACGGGAACGGCATGTGCCAAGGCCCTGTGGTGGGTGGGAGCTTAGTGCTGTGTTCGAGGAACTGTGAGAGGCCAGGAAAGCTGGGGCGACATGATGCTGGGGCTCAGAAGCACGGGATGAGGGAGGCAGGTGCCAAGCTGTGGAGAAGCTGCTAGGAAGTCATCACCATGTCTTTGAGCAGTGGAGCAATGGGACGTGATTTCTGATATAGACTGTGATGTGGGGAATGGGTTGGGGGTTGGGAATGAGACCGGAAGCAGCAGAGGGACAGTTAGGAGGCTATGGCAGTGTCCTGGAAAGAGGGAATGGGGGCTTGGGCCAAGGTTGGGCGTGGGGATGGGGGAGCGGCGCTTTGGAAAGGGAATCCTGGTCCTGGCGATGCGTTGGACTTGAGGACTCACAAGAAAAGAAGTCATGCATGATTCTCAGGTTTCTCACATAAGCGACTCAGGATGGTGGTGCCACCTGAGGAGCCTGGAAGATGAAGAACTTCGCTTCAATCATGTTGCTGAACACCTGGGTGTGGGCAGAGTCCATCTGGTGAATTTGGAAGTCTGGGCTGGAGAGACAGAACTCTGGGCCCAACCCTGAGAAGCCAGGTTTGAGGAACAACCCGGGGATGCTGGAACAGCACGTGAAACCAATGCTTCCCATCGCTGGCGTCAGCCTTTCCGTTCTGACTGATCTTTGTTAAACACTATGTTCAACCACTTTTTGAGCAACAAAGCACGTCAATTTGAGCAAGAAAAGCCCTGGTCCAGACGCACGAGCCCTGCTTTATGAACAAAGATGACAGAGGGGGACTGAGGCCAGGTTGTCTAGTAAACAGGACCACCACACGTGGCTCAAAATGTCCTCAGGTGCTGGACAGCTTGGATATCATGGGAACTTGCTGAAGTTGAGGGATTTCTCATGGAAAATTGGGTCTTTAAATGGGCTTGCGTGACCTGACCTAAGAACCAAATCGCTCCCTCCAATAATGTGTATGGGTGATATAACAGAATGGTGTGTTGCCTTTGTTCATAAAGTACTGTGCTTTTGCGTGTCGTGGCTAGCCACTCAAGTCCTCTGTGTATGAGGATGAATTTCCTGTTTCCTTTTTGCAAGCAAGGAGCTGTAACCTACCTGAGGTCTCAGAACTAATCATTGGCAGAACCAGAAATGGCACTCAGGCTTCTAGACTCCCCAGGTGAAGGTTCTTTCCAGGACCTCACAGCTGAAGGTTGGAAAATCGATCCAATGACCCAGAGATACAGTTGTCAGATTTAGCAAATAAAGACATAGGACACACCGTTCAACTTGAATCTCGGGTAAACAATGAATAATTTTTTTTTTTTTTAGTGTAAGTATGTCCTATGCAATATGACTTATACTAAATATTATGTATTGTTTATCTAAAAGTCAAATGTAGCTGTGTGTCCTGTATTTTATCTGGCAACCCCACCCAGAGATGAACTTTTAGAACACAAAGTAGTTTGGAATTTGGGGACACTCTGTATTTTGAGGCTCCTTATAAAATCTTCCAAGCATTTTGTTTCATTTGGGGGTAGGTGGGAGGAGGATTGATTTTGCTTGTCTCTGAAAATGGCTGTGTTGTGCTGTTTTTTTCTGGTCTTCAGTGAACATCTGTGATTCGTGATAAACAGTCTGGTGTTAGGGAACAAGCCGAGAAGATGTTGGTTCCGGTAAATTGTTGAATGGTTGTTTGACCTCGGCTAAAACTAGCAATTCTTTACATCCTTAGGTCACATGATAGTTTTTTTTTTTGTTTGTTTGTTTGGTTGGGTTTTTTTTGAGTTGGAGTCTCACTCGGTCGCCCAGACTGGAGTACAGTGGCTGCTCCTGGCCACCGCAGCCTCGACCTGCTGGGCTCCGGCGATCCTTCCACCTCAGCCTTCCCAGTAGCCGGAATTACAGGTATGCACTACCACGCTCGGCTGATTTTTTGATTTATTGCAGAGATGAGGTCTCGCTGCCCAGGCAGGTCTCGAACCCGCAGGCTCAGGCAATCCACTCACCTCAGCCTCCCAAAGGCGCGGGATTACAGGCTGAGCCACCGAGCCCGGCTCACATGATAGTCTTAAAATCTCATTTGAGAGTTGGCAGGACACTCATCATTTCCCTGTGACAGATGAGAAATCCAACGAAAGCAGAGTTTGGAGGAGTGGACTGTGGTGGGATCTGAGTTAAGAAGCTCTTTCCTAATCTTTAGTTCAACAAATAGCGGTTAATTTTCTAAGCTCTGATTCTTCATTCTTCAAATAATGGACTTTTAAATCGGATATTTTCCATGACTCTTTGTGGTCTCATTTTTCCTAAGCTTCTGATTTTTAACATTTACAGGGTGTAAATAATTTTGACCATTGTAGGTTCAGGTGACAATGAAACATACATCTTTCTGATAGCAGGGATATACAATAGATTTTGTTTCGTTCATTCCATATTCACTTTTATATAGTATTGTTATAGTTGTGCAATAGATACTGCCGGTCTCTTTAGATTTATAAAATTTCAAATGATGGCCAAGTGTGGTGGCTCACACCTGTAATTCCAAAGCTTTGGGAAGCCATGGCGAGAGGATTGCCTGAGCCCAGGAGTTTGAGACCAGCCTAGGCAACATAGCAAGACCTTGTTGCTACAAAACAATCAGCTGGACACGGTGGCACATGCCTGTACGCACAGCTACTTGGCAGGCTGAGGTGGAAGGATCACCTGAGCCCAGGAGATCAAGCCCAGGAGATCAAGGCTGTGGTAGCCGTGAGTGTGCCACTGCACTCCGGCCTGGGCGACAGAGTAAGACCCCGACTCAAAAAAAAAAAAAAATTCAAATGAGGTCTTATTATTTCCAAGGTTGTTTTTCCTCTATTTTGAGAGACGTTAAATCTTCAGGAAAAAATACCAACATTCACGTTGCTAACCACTTCAGAGCATTTTGAAATGCAGTGACTTTTTAAAAATTAAAGTTAAAAAGCAGTAATGATGGCCAATCAATAAAGGCTCTAAAAACCAGTTTTGAAAAAGCAGCTCTCACTTATAAGCAGACCCTGAACATTTACCATAACACTATAAGAAAGGGATTGGCAGCCGGGCTCGGTGGCTCAGCCTGTAATCCCGCGCTTTGGGAGGCTGAGGTGAGTGGATTGCCTGAGCCCGCAGGTTCGAGACCCCCCTGGGCAGCGAGACCTCATCTCTACAA